>NC_056442.1:14322588-14457588 GCF_018296145.1 Oncorhynchus tshawytscha
CAATCAACAGCGATGGAGAGAGAGAGTGAGAGATATTGAGAAAGAGAAGGTGTGTATGTGAGTGAGTGTGTGTGTGTGAATGCCAGCCAAACCCTACGTGATTTATAGGGATCAAAACAGCTCTATATCGCTTTCTGTCAACCCAAGACGGTGTATGAGGGCATACCAACAAGAGCAGCATATGAAAGTGATCTGTGCATTCCAGATAATAATAACACATAGAAGTTAGGAGTAATTTGTCTTATCGTGGCAGCAAAACACATTCCATGAGGCCAGGTTAGTAAACTCAGTTAGCCATACGAATCAGAAACATACATATGCACAGTGTGTGTCTGTGTTCCCATGTGTTAATCGCTATTAGTTAACTCTGTTTACTAAAAACACACACACACACACCACAGAAACACAGTCCAGCAGTGGTAGGATTTGAGGAGTGTACACATCGGAATAAATAGTCAAATTAAATCTGACAGGAGAATCAGAACCTGTCAAACACAATGACACAGTTGCCTCCACGAGCTGGACGGAGACAGGGATGGAGGCGCGAGAGCAAGGGATGGAGAACAGAGAGAGAGAGAGAGAATAGAGGGTAATGGTCCTCCGACACGCTGCCGTGAATTTGACGTTTGACAAATTAGCACTTTGTTGGCGTGACGCTCTCATTAAACAGTGCTAGCACAGGAAATGGCCACTTAATGAAAGAGAGAATGATAATCAGAACCGGGGGGGAAGTGAAAACAAAGACAGAGGAAGAATAGTGAGACACAAATGCAAGAAAGAGAGAGCCATAGATTCATAGGAAGGTGTGTGTGCGCACGCAAGAGAGCGAGAGGGAGTGAGTGAGAAAGAGGAAGAGAAACAGAGAGAGAGTTTTTCGGAATCATCTTCACCCATAACTGGGGGGTGGGGGGGAAACAATAAGCAATAACACGGTGGGTAGAAATAAATCATAAATCATGGCATGAATGTCACGCTTCTCACTCTCACCCTTTCTGCCATGATTCAATATCCTGACACCTCCACGCCCCAAACCAGAGGAAATTGGCCACATCAGAGCATCAGCCGGAGGGAGGGAGGGGCCAGAAAAAAAGCATATGCACTATTTGATTTGCACGTCTTTTCCTTTTTCCTCTCTTCCCTGGTCTTTTCCTGTTCTTTACCTCTTTCTAAATCAGATGACTGTCCCTCACAGAGGATGAGAGAGTTGACTAATGTGGATGTGATGAGAGTTGTAGAAACCCCAGTGTCACAAACAGCTCAAAAAGAAGCACCTGTAGAGAGCAAGAGCCATCTCTACTCCTTGATACACCTATCCTCAGTGTCCCCATAGTCATGGTGACACACACAGCTCTCCTCAATTAGTCTAGCCTCTGGGCACTAGTACCAAGGAAAGTCTAGAGTAGCATGTAAATTGGTAGTAGAGGGTTATACAGCAAGCCAATAGCGCGCACTGCAAGCCAATAGCCATAGGAACAGTAGGTAGTGGTCTTCAACATAGTCCAAACTAGAGGTCAACCGATTAATCGGAATGGCCGATTAATTAGGGCCGATTTCAGGTTTTCATAACAATCGGAAATCTGTATTTTTGGCCACCGATTTTTTTAACACCTTTATTTAACTAGGCAAGTCAGTTAAGAACACATTCTTATTTTCAATGACGGCCTAGGAACGGTGGGTTACTGCCTTGTTCAGGGGCAGAACGACAGATTTTTACCTTGTCAGCTCCAGGATTCAATCTTGCAACCTTACAGTTAACTAGTCCAACGCTCTAACCACCTTATTACATCGCACTCCACGAGGCGCCTGCCTGTTATGCGAATGCAGTAAGCCAAGGTAAGTTGCTAGCTCGCATTAAACTTCTTATAAAATACAATCAATAAATCATAATCACTGGTTAACTGCACATGGTTGATGATATTACTAGTTTATCTAGTATGTCCTGCATTGCATATAATCGATGCAACGCAGGGGGATGATTTAACAAAAGATCATTTGTGAAAAAAGCACAATCGTTGCACGACTGTACCTAACCATAAACACCAATGCCTTTCTTAAAATCAATACACATAAGTATATATTTTTAAACCTGCATATTTAGCTAAAAGACATCCAGGTTAGCAGGCAATATTAACCAGGTGAAATTGTGTCACTTCTCTTGCGTTCATTGCACGCAGAGTCAGGTTATATGCAACAGTTTGGGCCCCCTGGCTCATTGCGAACTAATTTGCCAGAATTTTACGTAATTATGACATAACATTGTACAACCTTCAATGTAACAGGAATATTTAGACTGATGGATGCCACCCGTTAGATAAAATAACCAACGGTTCCGTATTTCACTGAAATAAAATGTTTTGTTTTCGAAATGATAGTTTCCGGATTTGACCATATTAATGACCAAAGGCTCGTATTTCTGTGTGTTGTTGTTATAATTAAGTCTATGATTTGATAGAGCAGTCTGACTGAGCGATGGTAGGCAGCAGCATGCTCGTAAGCATGATGCTTCAAGCATTGCGCTGTTTATGACTTCAAGCCTATCAACTCCCGAGATTAGGCTGGTGTAACCGATGATTAGGCTGGCGCACCCCGCTACCTAGTTAGCGGGGTGCGCGCTAATAGCGTTTCAAACGTCACTCGCTCTGGGACTTGGAGTAGTTGTTCCCCTTGCTCTCCATGGGTAACGCTGCTTCGAGGGTGGCTGTTGTCGATGTGTTACTGGTTCAAGCCCAGGAGAGGGACGGAAGCTATACTGTTACACTGGCAATACTAAGGTGCCGATAAGAACATCCAATAGTCAAAGATATATGAAATACAAATGGTATAGAGAGAAATAGTCCTATAATAACTACAACCTTAAACCTCTTACCTTGGAATATTGAAGTCTCATGTTAAAAGGAACCACCAACTCTCATATGTTCTCATGTTCTGAGCAAGGAACTCAAACGTTAGCTTTTTTACATGGCACTGTCACGAATCCCGCTTCCTGAGTCTGTGTTTGCCTGTGTTTCTGTCCTGGAGTGTGTTTCCGGTGTCCTGGAACGCACCCGGTCTGGTTGCCGGGCGAATTAGCTTGTTGGGAGATCGATGTTCACCCGCACCTGTATCCCATCAGTAATCTGCACACCTGTCCTGATCATCACCTCTCCCCTTCAAAAGCTCTGACCTGACATCCATTCTCTGCCGGATCGTTAGCCATGAACAGTATGTTGTGCCATAGTATCAGCCTCAAGTTGGATAGAATTTGTTTTGTTGTTTTTTACGTATTGTTTGCCTTAAACTTACCTCTGTTTGTTCTGTCTTCAGTTACTCACCCGGATCATTTACCCCATTCCCGCCTGGTCGTCGGAGGATTCCGCTACCCAATTGGATCCACCTATTTACTCCCATCAACTCACCACCGCTGCCCGCTACGCCACCTGGATATCTCTACCCATTCACATTCACTTGTAAATAAATACTCACCTTCTTCCTACTCTCCTTGTCCTGGTCTGCTTCTGGGTTCGATTTTGAAAGAACGTGACAGAACGATCCGGCCAAGGATGAACCCAGCGGACCTTGACTCCGTTTGCCATGCCATTACCCAGCAGGGGAAGATATTGGGACAACACAAGACGGCGCTACAGGAGATAGCGGGTTCAATCCAGAACTTATCTGCTAGCTTGACACAAATCCAGGATCAGCTCAGTTTGCCGGCGATTCATTCACCACCTGTTTCACCCATCTCACCTGCCGTGTCTGGTGCGGTTTCCTTCCGTGAACCCAAGGTACAGACGCCTGATAAATATGAAGGGGATTTGGGAAGATGCCGTTCTTTTCTTATGCAGTGTGGGTTAGTGTTTGATCTGCAGCCCCATTCTTACGCCACTGACAAGGCTAGGATAGCATTTGTTATTGAACTGCTGCGTGGAAGAGCTCTGGAATGGGCTTTAGCCGTTTGGGAACGACAGGAGACCTGCATGGCTTCATACCAGGAGTTCACGGGAGAGATGAGAGAGCTTTTTGACCATCCTGTCCGAGGTAAGGACGCAGCTAAACGTTTGTTCACTCTTCGCCAAGGAGCTCGCAGTGTGGCAGACTTTATGATCGAGTTCAGGACATTGTCTGTGGAGAGTGGTTGGAATGAGGAGTCACTACAAGCGGCTTTTTACCAGGGGTTGTCGGAGCAACTCAAGGACGAGCTGATATCCTATCCAGAGCCTAGTGATCTAGACAGCTTGGTCACCTTAGCTATTCGGGTAGATAATAGAGTCCGAGAGAGAAGGAGGGAGAAGCAGTGGGGTCCATCTAATCAATCTGAGACTCGGTTACCATTCGGGTCAGGAAGTGGACCAGAACTGGTTGATCATTTTCCTTCACACGGGATTAGTGGAGGAGTCCTGCCGCCAGATCCTGAACCTATGCAAGTGGGGCGGCACGGGTTTACTAAGGACGAGCGCCAACGTAGACGTGAGACCAACAGCTGCCTCTACTGTGGTAGCTCGGAACTTTACATCTCCGTTTGTCCTCAGCGCCCGTTAAACTGCTCGGCTCGTTAAGTTTGGGAGGTTTGTTAGCGAGCCAGTTTCAACCTCTCAAGAGCCCTGTCAGACCTCGTTTTTCTGCTACCCTCAAGAATCAGAGTTTAGCGATTAACGCTTTCATCGATTCACGCTTTCATCGATTCACGCTTTCATCGATTCAGGTGCCGATGACAGCTTCATTGATGCCGACTTAGTGGAACAGCTGGGGCTTTCCAAGGAGCAATTACCGGAAGCCATTGAAGCAACCACTCTGAACGGCAGTATTCTGGCACGGATCACTATGAGGACTGAACCGGTTAAGATGTTGTTGTGGGGAATCATTCAGAGGTTATTTCTTTTTCATTTTGCCTTCCCCCATGTTCCTCTGGTTCTTGGATACCCCTGGCTAAGAGAACACAATCCTTTGTTCGATTGGGTGACTGGTAAGGTAACTAGTTGGAGCATTGAGTGCCATGCTAACTGCCTCAGGACTGCCTGTTCTCATGCTGTCCCCAGTCGGGTCAGTGAGTCTGCTCCTCCTGATTTGTCCCTGGTTCCTGAAACATATCACGAGTTGGGTGAGGTGTTCAGTAAGCAGAAAGCTCAGTCACTTCCTCCCCACCGACCTTATGATTGTACAATTAAGCTGTTCCCTGGAGCTGCCTTTCCCAAGGGACGGTTATACAGTATTTCTCGACCTGAGCGGGAAGCCCTGGAGACCTACATAAAGGAGTCTCTTGCTGCAGGTCTCATTCGTCCCTCGTCATCACCCCTGGGAGCTGGATTTTTTTTTGTGAGTAAGAAGGATGGCTCTCTTCGACCGTGTATTGATTATCGGGGGTTGAATGATATTACGGTCAAGAACAAGTACCCCTTGCCCTTGATGAGCTCCGCTTTCGATTCTTTACAGGGTGCTACTGTGTTTACGAAGCTTGATCTACGCAATGCGTATCATCTGGTTCGGATCAAAGAGGGGGACGAGTGGTTGACTGGATTCAATACACCTATGGGACATTTCGAGTACCAGGTGATGCCGTTTGGACTTTCCAACGCTCCAGCAGTGTTCCAAAGTTTGGTGAATGACGTGCTGAGGGATATGTTCGGTCTGTTTGTGTTCGTTTACCTGGATGACATCCTGATTTTCTCCAAGGAGCTTTCCAGCCACATCCAGCATGTTAAGCAGGTCCTGCAGCGGTTATTGGAGAACCGTCTGTTTGTGAAGGCAGAGAAGTGTGATTTTCACGCCCACACTACATCCTTCCTCGGGTACATCATCTCCAGGGGTGAGATCAAGATGGGCCAAGAGAAGGTTCGGGCGGTTCGGGATTGGGCCCGGCCCGGTACGAGATTGCAGCTCCAGAGATTCCTGGGATTTGCGAACTTCTATCGGAGGTTTATCCGTGATTACAGCCGGGTGGCCTTCCCTTTAACTGCTCTGACGTCTTGCACCAGAATTTTCTGTTGGACTCCTGAGGCAGACCGAGCATTTCTGAACTTGAAGAGCCGATTCACCAACGCGCCGATTCTCTCTCAACCTGACACTTCCCGTCAGTTTGTTGTTGAGGTGGACGCGTCTGTGGGGGTGGGCGCCATCCTGTCCCAGCGTAGCTCCACTGACGGTAAACTCCATCCCTGCGCCTTCTACTCTTGTCGTCTTTCACCAGCTGAGAGAAACTACGATGTGGGTAACCGGGAGCTTCTCGCTGTGAAGCTTGCCTTGGAGGAGTGTCGTCACTGGTTGGAGGGAGCGGAGCAACCGTTTGTGGTCTGGACTGACCACAAGAATCTGGCTTATGTGCAATCGGCTAAACGTCTCGACTCCAGTCAGGCCAGGTGGGCTTTGTTTTTTTGGACGCTTCAATTTTTCCCTGACGTTCCGACCTGGGTCGAAGAACGGCAAAGCGGACGCCTTGTCCCGGATGTTCTCCAAGACGGATGAGAGTGGGGCCAAGACTAAGACTATTCTTCCCCAGAACCTTGTCGTGGGAGCCGTTACATGGAGGATTGAGGAGGATGTGATGGCGGCCCTTCGGACGCAGCCCGGCCCCGGTAACGGTCCACCCGGTCGGTTGTTCGTGCCTGAGTCGGTCCGTTCTGCTGTTCTTCAGTGGTCCCACGCCAGCAAGATAGCTTGTCACCCTGGCGTTGCTCGGACTATGGCGCTACTGCGCAGACGATTTTGGTGGCCTGCCATGGGAGAAGATACCCGGAGGTTTGTTGCCGCATGTCCTGTTTGTGCTCAAAACAAAAGTACCAATCGGCCCAGCTCTGGGCTTCTTCACCCCCTACCTATTCCTCGGCGACCTTGGTCGCATCTGGCCCTGGATTTTGTCACGGGATTGCCCCCTTCTGTTGGGAACACGGTCATTCTGACCATTTGTGGACAGATTCAGCAAGTTTGCTCATTTTGTCCCTCTCTCCAAGCTTCCATCTGCCACGGAGACGTCCGAGATCCTGGTTAGGGAGGTTTTCAGGGTCCACGGATTGCCCAGTGACATTGTTTCTGACCGTGGTCCTCAGTTTACCTCTGCTGTCTGGAGATCCTTCTGTTTGGCCATTGGAGCTACAGTCAGTCTCACTTCTGTATTTCACCCACAATCTAATGGTCAGGCGGAGAGAGCCAACCAGAAGATGGAGTCCACGCTGCGTTGTCTTGTCTCCTCTGATCCCACCTCTTGGTCATCTCAATTACCCTGGGTCGAGTATGCCCATAATAACCTTCCTTCATCTGCCACTGGGATGTCCCCCTTCCAATGCCTGTACGGATACCAACCTCCCTTGTTTCCTTCTCAGGAGAGGGATCTTTCGGTTCCTTCTGTCCAGGCCCACATTCGTCGTTGCCACCGGACCTGGCATCGGGCCAGGAAGGTCCTCAGAGTTTCTGACCGGTATCAGATCCAGGCGAATCGTCGCCGTATTCCTGTTCCCGCTTATACCATCGGAGATGAGGTTTGGTTGGCTACACGGGATCTTCCTCTACGGACTGATACGCGGAAACTGTCACCAAAGTTCATTGGTCCGTTTGTGGTGGAGAGAATCATTAACCCTGTTGTGGTCCGACTCAAATTGCCGGCAACGCTTCGAGTACACCCCACCTTTCATGTCTCCTGCCTCAAGCCGGTTCTCCTCAGTCCTTTGTTGCCCCCTCCTCCTCGTCCTCCTCCTCCTCGGATGATCGGAGGTGGTCCTGCCTACACGGTGCGCCGCATAATGGATTCCGGAAGGCGGGGTCGAGGTTTCCAATATCTCGTGGATTGGGAAGGATATGGTCCAGAGGAGAGGAGTTGGATTCCTCGGCGTCAGATCCTTGATGACAACCTGCTTCGTGACTTCTACCGCCTCCACCCTGGCGCTCCAGGTAGTCCGCCCGGTGGCGTTCGTCGGAGGGGGGGGTACTGTCACGAATCCCGCTTCCTGAGTCTGTGTTTGCCTGTGTTTCTGTCCTGGAGTGTGTTTCCGGTGTCCTGGAACGCACCCTGTCTGGTTGCCGGGCGAATTAGCTTGTTGGGAGATCGATGTTCACCCACACCTGTATCCCATCAGTAATCTGCACACCTGTCCTGATCATCACCTCTCCCCTTCAAAAGTTCTGACATCCATTCCCTGCCGGATCGTTAGCCATGAACAGTATGTTGTGCCATAGTATCAGCCTCAAGTTGGATAGAATTTGTTTTGTTGTTTTTTACGTATTGTTTGCCTTAAACTTACCTCTGTTTGTTCTGTCTTCAGTTACTCACCCGGATCATTTACCCCATTCCCGCCTGGTCGTCGGATTCCGCTACCCAATTGGATCCACCTATTTACTCCCATCAACTCACCACCGCTGCCCGCTACGCCACCTGGATATATCTACCCATTCACATTCACTTGTAAATAAATACTCACCTTTTTCCTACTCTCCTTGTCCTGGTCTGCTTCTGGGTTCGATTTTGAAAGAACGTGACAGGCACATATTGCACTTTTACTTTCTTCTCCAACACTTTGTTTTTGCATTATTTAAACCAAATTGAACATGTTTCATTATTTATTTGAGGCTAAATGGATTTTTATTGATGTATTATATTAAGTTATTCAGTATTGTTCATTCAGTATTGTTGTAATTGTCATTATTACAAATACATTAAAAAAATTAATATATATATATTTTTTAAATCGGCCGATTAATCAGTATTGGCTTTTTTTGGTCTTCCAATAATCGGTATCGGCGTTGAAAAATCATAGTAGGTCGACCTCTATCTAGTCCCAACCTCTTTATACTCCGTCAGGAAAACTCTGGAGCCTTCCTGTGTGTGTGTGTGTGTGCATGCAAGCTTACTGTTTATCTAACCCTAATCTCAGCTGATGAGTCAAACATGCAGGCAGTCAGCGCTAAGGAGGGCTGAAGTGGGATAAAAAGGGCTCATGTGTGCCAAAGGGTGCTAACAAATCCGGTAGACTGCTAAGGGCTGATAATGCGCATGCTGAGGAGCACTGTCAGGTAGGCTTGGGCGGTATCCAGATTTTCATACCGTTCTTCTGCCATCCCGGGATTTATTATATTACCAGCATAGCACACAAGGGGGTGCTATTACCAGAATGCTAACAAAATAAGTAATAGTGAATTTTCATGGACGCTTTTAACTAAATGCTAACGACTGCACTAATCGCAAATACAGCTCATAAAGTTCACTTACAACTTCAACTGTACTTGTTTTACATACACCTTAGCCAACTAATTTAAACTCCGTTTTTCACAATTCCTGACATTTAATCATAGTAAAAATTCATCTCTTAGGTCAGTTAGGATCACCACTTTATTTTAAGAATGTGAAATGTCAGAATAATAGTAGAGTGATTTATTTCAGCTTATTTCTGTCATCACATTCCCAGTGGGTCTGAAGTTTACATGCACTCAATTAGCATTTGGTAGCATTGCCTTTAAATTGTTTAACTTGGGTCAAACGTTTCAGGTAGCCTTCCACAAGCTTCCCACAATAAGTTGGGTGAATTTTGGCCCATTACTCCTGACAGAGCTGGTGTAACGGAGTCAGGTTTGTAGGCCTCCTTGCTTGCACACGCTTTTCAGTTCTGCCCACAAATTATCTATAGGATTGAGGTCAGTGCTTTGTGATGGCCACTCCAATACCTTGACTTTGTTGTCCTTAGCCATTTTGCCACAACTTTGGAAGTATGCTTGGGGAGATTGTCCATTTGGAAGACCCATTTGCGACCAAGCTTTAACTGATGTGTTGAGATGTTGCTTCAAAATATCCACATCCTTTTCCTCCCTCATCTATTTTGTCAAGTGCACCAGTCCCTCCTGCAGCACAGCACCCCCACAACATGATGCTGCCACCCCTGTGCTTCACAGTTGGGATGTGTTCTTTGGCATGCAAGTCTCCCCCTTCTTCCTCCAAACATAATGATGGTCAATATGGCCAAACAGTTCTATTTTTGTTTTATCAGACCAGAGGACATTTTTCCAAAAAGTACGATCTTTGTCCCCATGTGCAGTTGCAAATTGTAGTCTGGCTTTTTTATGGCGGTTTTGGAGCACTGGCTTCTTCCTTGCTGAGCGGCCTTTCAGGTTATGTCAATATAGGACTCGTTTACTGTGGATATGGATACTTTTGCACCAGGTTCCTCCAGCATCTTCACAGGGTCCTTTGCTGGTGTTCTGGGATTGATTTACACCTTTCGCACCAAAGTACGTTCATCTCTAGGAGACAGAACGCGTCTCCTTCCTGAGCGGTATGACGGCTGCGTGGTCCGATGGTGTTTATACTTGCGTGCTATTGTTTGTACAGATGAACGTGGTACCTTCAGGCGTTTTGAAATTGCTCCACAATTTTTTTCTGAGGTCTTGGCAGATTTCTTTAGACTTTCCCATGATGTCAAGCAAAGAGGCACTGAGTTTGAAGGCAGGACTTGAAATACACCCACAGGTACACCTCCAATTGACTCAAATGATGTCAATTAGCCTATCGGAAGCTTCTAAAGCCATGACATCATTTTCTGGAATTTTCCAAGCTGTTTAGAAAGGCACAGTCAACTTAGTGTATGTAAACTTCTGACCCACTGGAATTATGATACAGTGAATTGTAAGTGAAATAATCTGTCTGTAAACAATTTTTGGAAAAATGACTTCTCAAACACAGTAGAAATCTAACACCCCATCTTCTTATTAATTCAGCCACTTACTTAGCTAACTAACAAAAACACAGCTGGAGAATGTAGCACATCTTAGACAGTAATAAGATATCGGATGGCAAACATTTAGTAGTGAATTGCATACAAGGGTAACTTAATCACCTAATGTGCGACGCACAACAGAGAGAGACTCAGTGATAGATAGAGAACGCTGTGGACTCACCCGCTCCCGCATTCTCCCATTGTGCTCTTTTACAACCAACACTGGCTGCTGTTCTGGGGAAATATGGTAAGCTTCATAATGAAAAATAATGTGACAAGCAAAATGAAGAACACAGTCTGCTTTCTCTCCTAACATATTGGACAAGTTGACTGCAGGTATTTACTTAAAAAGTTGCTACAAATATTCAAATGTATTCAACAATTTTTACAAAATAGTTTCAACGGTATAGGTAAACACCATTCCGTGTGCATTTCCAAATACCCCTGTATACGGTATGCCGCCCAACCCTACTGACAGTGATACGCATTGCCAACGCATACCATGCCATCTCAACCTAACTTGATGATATAATTACCTGAATCAGTGGGGTCCTAATTGGCCTGATGGGTGGATGGGGACACTGTCTCACTATCCCGATTCTCCACCCTTTACCCAAAGTGTGGACAGGCACACCTCCCATCATGCATGTAAATCCATTGGATTGGTGGTTCATTAGCTGGAATGAGTTTCCACCATTGTTAAATTCATGACGGGAAGTGTGGAAGTGCATACTTTTAGGACAGGGATCATCAACTAGATTCAGCTGCGGAACGATTGTTTCTTAATTACAAATCATTTGTAGACTGCAAATTGATCACAAGAAGCCCAAACAGATGTTGGATTAAAACATAATAATTTCAAACCTTGCTTACATTTGTATACGATCACATACAGTGAGTGTAAAAAACATTAGGAACAACTGCTCTTTCCATGACATAGACTGACAAGTTGAATACAGGTAAAAGCTATGATCCCTTATTGATGTCACCTGTAGATGAAGGGGAGATTAAAGATTAAAGTATTTTTAAACCTTGAGAAAATTGAGAACCTGATTGTGGCTGAATCGAGGCTGTTCTGAGGGAAAAACGGCGTGCAACTCAATATTAGGAAGGTGTTCCAAATGTTTTGTGAACTCAGTATTTGTATTTATTCAGGATGCCCATTAGCTGCTGCCAAGGGAGCAGCTACCCTTCCAAGGGACCAGCAACATAAGACAGTTATATAGTTAAAAATACTACATGACATTACAGCTCATAACACCTTAAGTGTTGCCACATGCCACCACATATTTACAATACACCATCCACGTGCACGTGTGTGTAGATTGCATTTCTTATCACGTGTATGTGGGTCTGTGCCTGTGTCTCTCTTCACAGTCCCCGCTGTATTCATCAGGTTTTTCTCTATCCGATTCTACTGCTTGCATCAGTTACCTGATGTGGAATAGAGTTCCATAGAGCCATGGCTACATGTAGCACCATGCACCTCCCGTTGTCTGTTCTTGACTTGGGGATTATGAAGAGACCTTTGGTGGCTGTTTTTGTGAGGTATGCATAGGTGTCCGAGCTGTGTGCTTGTAGTTTGACACAGACGGTGCATTCAGCACATCAACAATTCTTACAAAAACAAGTAATGAAGTCACTCTCTCCTCCACTTTGAGCCATGAGAGATTTACATGCATATTATTAATGTTAGCACTCTGTGTACATTTAAGGGCCAGCCATAATGCCCTGTTCTGAGCCAATTGTAATTTTCAGAGGTCCCTCTTTGAGGCACCTGACCACACGACTGAACAGTAGTCCAGGTGCGACAAAACTAGAGCCTGTAGGACTTGCCTTGTTGTTAGTGTTGTTGAAAGGCAGAGCAGTGCTTTATTATAGACAGACTTCTCCCCATCTTAGCTACTGTTGTATCAACAGGTTTTGAACATGACAGTTTACGATTCAGGGTTACTCCAAGCCGTTTAGTCACCTCAATCTGGTCAATAATGGTTTAATGAATGATTTTTCCCTAATATAATGCTTTTAGCTTTTGAAATATTTAAGACCAACTTATTCCTTGCCACCCATTCTGAAACTAACTGCAGTGTTGCAAGGATTTCCCTTGCTGTAGTAGCTGACGCATATAGTGTTGAGTCATCCGCATACATAGACACACTGGCTTTATTTATAGTCATATAAAGACGGTCAATGAATCACCACACTAGGTGTGGAAACGGAGGGCTCTCTCTCTCTACAACGAGTGACCAGACTCAGATGGTGTAAGCGCACACAAAGATGTTTGCACACAACAGCTACTATAATCATCAGTATGCTTAAAACCAACAAGTTTGCACGTTTGTGGAATACTGAAGTGGGGGGGATAAAAAAAAAACATTTCTACGTTTAAGTTTAGGAATTAAGTTAGGCAGATTTAGCTATACATGACGTCAGAGCTCAGGGTCTCCGCTTCACAGCCCTGTATGGGTTATGACTGACAGTCGTTATAAATTTAAGCACCGCAAGTTGCCTCCATCCATCCCGCTAATTGGGCAACTTTTGAAAAAAATAAATTCTGAGTGAGGGAAATGCTGTAAATTAAGAGGACTCAAAAGATGAGACGCTGAGGATGATAAGAAATATCATGTCGATGTCATACAAGCAAGCCAAACACCTGAGTCCAAATATACAGTGCCGACGTTTATGATCACAATATTTGATTTAGTTACAAGATGACATGGCGTCGTACCCTGGGTTGTCCTCAACAGAATGAGCCTAAGACAATTTGTCACGGACCATGCATCTGAATGCACTCATGACACCAAAATTACGATCGTCTCTGAATTGCCTTGAGAAAGCCAAACACTTTTTTAGAGGGGTAGATCAGCTTTAATATTGCAGATAGATTGTTGCTTCCATCAATGTAATTGTGTGCATAATTGCCAATCCCCCATATATATTTATTGTAAATATATTTTAATTTCTTAGCTAGTCATGTTTGCAATAGAACAAGCTTTCCCAATGATGCCCACCTGACCCAGATTGCGATTTATAATGGACCGTCTTAGTATTGCGTAAAAAGTAATTGTGTGTCGGCAGGGATGCAGGGCTATGTTCCAAACAAAACTGCAAGTGTGCTTGCTCTAGTTCCTCAACGACACAGTTAGGAGCTAAAAAATATATATATATATTTTAGTTGGACTCGTCTTCGAGTCATAAAAGTTAATTGAAATTACTTGGGAACTGTGCACACTGTGTGGCCACTTGGGACACCAGTTTGACCTCTAACTCAAACCCATGTCATTTTTTTTGTCTTATGTTGCCCCTATCCCACATTTTCAAATAATATTCTTATGATACTGAACGTATCCATAGTCTAATAATTTCCCGATAATCTCCAAATGGTTCCCTTTTGATTACTTCCATGTTTATGCATATACTTTCCATATTTCTTCTTTAAGAAACATTTCAATTTAGCCCTAGCCCTATATAGGACAATTCCCATGAGTGTAAACGGTTAAGGTAAGGGTTAAGGTTTGGGATAGGGTTAAAAAAAAACAAAAATGTAACGAGTGCCTAGCACTGGGATTGAACGAGCAACCCTACATATGCATTGCTTGATGTTTGGGGTTTTACGCTGTCTTTCTGTCTAGCACTTTGTGATGTAAAAGGGGCTTTATAAATTAATTTGATTGTTTGATTGACTGAAGCCAGCTATCGCGGCTTACACCCATCCTCCATCCACAACACCCTAGCAAGCCTACTTGGTAATAGCGCTCACCTTTGCCACTAGTGTCCGGTTTTGAATTAATCTCCTGACGTCCTGGGGACTTAGACAAACGTTGAATAATCACCTTGGATCTTGAGTGACCTGGCTGCTCCAAACAGCCAGGGGCCATAGCTAAAAGTTTACATCTGAATCAAACAACTCAGAGAGAATAATAAACAGTGTGTTGTGGACTGGTGTGTGTGTGTGTTCCTGAGGGACTTTTCCCCTATTGTACCTCTCAAGCTGAACACCTAAACACTGATGTTTACGCTCTCTAGACTTATACACAATGCTGGGTTGACTGGGTCATATTCATTACACTGTAGCAAAATGTTTCGCAATAGAAAATGAAAACAAGTGTTTCTTATTGGACAAGAAAGATCAGGTAGTCCTTCCCCATTTTGACCCATTTGCTTACATTGAACAAATGAATATGACCCTGTTGTCAAAGGGGATACAGTCCAGGTAGATTTAGTGCAGATGCTGTGGCTTGTAACAAGCTCCCTTTCCTCCATGTCCAAAACAAAGTAATCAGTCACTCAGTCTACAGAGGTTCACATATAGGAACATGGGAACAGATGAACAGTGCCACCTAGCTCAAAGCAACAGCAACTACAGCGCATTGTCTTTCAACCATATCTCACACACACACACACACACTACACCTGCCCCTTCCCCCACATACATACTTCATCTCTCTCCAAACATTCCTTCTCTTCTCTCTCTCCGCTCTCCATCGCCTCTGTTGGTGTGTGGCACATCTCTATTGAGCTGCTGTGCTTTTGTCTGCCTGTCATGCATCTTAAGAGTCCCCCCACTCTCTTCCTATTCCCCCCTCCTTTGAAACTCCTGGAATGCATAATGCGGGAAGCGAGGAGCGGGCTGCAACGTGACGGTAATACAGTTATCCAATCATCTCCGTCTCCCTACACCCTTCCACGCACAAGCAGTCAAGGAACTGTTTAGCTGAAAGTGTGGGTGGGGCTTGTCTTAAATATAGGGTCTACTCTAAACCTCTGAAAGAAGTAGAAAACCTTACAACTCTGTTAGCACACAGCTAGTCTGCTTCCCAAACGGTAACATATTTCCTAGGTAGTGCAGTACTTTTGACCAGGACCCAAATGGAATAGGGTGCCATTTGGTACACAGCCTTAGTCATAGGTTGAATCAGATCTCAAACCCAAACCTGATGGAAGTTGCTTTTCAGAAACTGAAATTCCAGCGGAATCACGTGTCAAAACTGTGAAGAATAGAACGAAGGGAAAACTGCTGGGCCCTTAAAATGCATCCTTCCTTCCTCCTTTCTTTGAAGCAATCACTGATCTGACATTGGCTGGATTGGTGAAAGGCTACTTACTGTGTATGATAGAGCTGTTCCCAACCTTACACTAATCAAGTCATCAAGGAAGGGAGGAAGAAAGAATGCATTTGAGCTTTGCCTGATTGGCATTTGTAGAGTCCAGTGTCAGGTGACTCTGGTGCTGAGGGTGTGATGAATGGAAGAAAACCTACTGATGTCATGAGTCATCTTTTCATGCGGTGCAATGTTAAAAGTACATGCATACCCAAATGTACTCCAATGATGCAATGCTTTACGCATCTGTGCACACACACGGTCAGTCTAACACACACACACACACACACACACAATGCTGTTAAAAACAAGTAGGAAATTGGATCGATTACCATCTAGACTCCCCTAATCCTACGTCTACTTCCCTGTGTATCTGTAAAATACATCCAGGTGTTTGATTTTATTTATTTATTTAACCTTTAACTAGGCAAGTCATTATTTGCAATGATGGCCTACTTGTAAAACTCCCCCGCCCAAAGCCTCCCCTAACCCGGACGACGCTGGGCCAATTGTGCGCCGCCCTATGGGACTCCCGATCGCGGCCGGTTGTGATACAGCCCGGGATCGAACCAGGCTCTGTTGTGATGCCTACTAGCACTGCGATGCAGTGCCATATACCACTGCACTACTCGGGAGCCCTCCTTGAAACACACGCCTGGGTTTCAGCATACCCCAATCTCGCACAAATGCATTCATACATAGTATAAAACGCACACACATCTACACACGCACATACACTCCTAACACACAAACATGGCTGTGAGCATCAGCCAACCCAACTCACTCTCCACGCATAACCACACACACAGGCCTACTATATAATGAGCCATGTGGAGGCCTGATTACCAACAGCGACAAGACAACCTATAGGGAGGAGGTGAGAGTCTGGTGGAGTGGTTTACAGGCAAATAACCTACCTCCACACCGACACCATGGTGGGAGGCTGAAGAAATTTGGCATGGCCCCTAAGACTCTCACTAACTTCCACAGATGCACCAGAGAGCATTCTGTTGGGCTGTATCACCGCCTTGTACGGCAATTGCACCAGCCGCAACTGTAGGGCTCTCCAGAGGGTGGTGCGGTCAGCCCAACATCACTGGAGGCACACTGCCTGCCCTCCAGGACATCTACAGCACCCGGTGTCACAGGAAGGCAAGAAGATTATGAACGACCTCAGTCACCCGAGCCACGTCCAGTTCCAGGGCGTAAAATGAACACCCACCACCTGCCAAACGCTTGTAGATTTTTATCATTGGCGGTTAAGATGTCTATTGACCAGCCACGTTGGCAGGTGGTCAGGCCTCGACAGAACGAGCGTTTGTGGATACAAAGTGTCAAATATGATCACATTTACAGTCAAATAAATGCTGCAGTTCCTGTTTTCAAAGTATTTCTGCCTTTTTGTTTCATAGCTGGTAAATGAATGGCACAAAGTCAAAGAACAAACAATCATATATAGGCTATTTCACCTCGTTGTGCACACATGAAGAGCTAAGTGAAATATTCATTTTTAGAAGCGGAGTGCACATGCATAAAAGTCTGTCTAATTTACTTGAAACAAAAGTCGATTGAAGTGAGACTTTGTTCTTGTGTTTCTTGGCTATTTATATTGTTTTGTTCACAAGCTAGGTTGTTGTTCTATGTTGGAGTTTCAACTGCTAGGGAAGAGAAGACAATGCTTTCTATTGCTTACTATTCATACTCAATCTCCTGCCTTAAAGGGGCACATGAAAGTATTTGTCTCATCCGTGATATTTTTATTAAAAGACAATATACCACATTACTTCTTACTAGGAATACATTTGTTTTAGAAACATTACAAAGCAGGTTCATCTGTTTTTTTTGTTGGTTTTTTTGGTGGCAGTGTTGGTGGTGTAATTTTAGTGGGAAAAAATATTTTGGCTGGTACAAAATCTGAGTGGCTGGTGGACCACTGTGGCTGGTGGATCAAAAAGAAAAATGTTATGCCCTGGTCTGTTCACTCTGCTACCATCTAGAAGGTAGAGACAGGTGCATCAAAGCTGGGACCGAGATACTGAAAAACAGCTATGATCCCTTATTGATGTCACCTAGTTAAATCCACTTCAAATCAGTGTAGATGAAGAGGACAAGTTAAAGAAGGATTTTTAAGCCTTGAGACTAGAGGTCGACCGATTATGATTTTTCTATGCCTATTTTCTAGAGGACAAAAAAAGACGATACCGATTAATCGGCCGTGTTTTAAAATGTATTTGTAATAATGCCAATTACAACAATACTGAATGAACATTTATGTATTTTTAAAATATATTTTACCCCATTTTTTCTCCCCAATATCGTGGTATCCAATTGTTTAGTAGCTACTATCTGGTCTCATCGTTACAACTCCCGTACGGGCTCGGGAGAGACGAAGGTTGAAAGTCATGCGTCCTCCGATACACAACCCAACCAAGCCGCACTGCTTCTTAACACAGCGTGCATCCAACCCAGAAGCCAGCCGCACCAATGTGTTGGAGGAAACACTGTGCACCTGGCAACCTTGGTTGGCGCGCACTGCGCCCGGCCTGCCACAGGAGTCGCTGGTGCGCGATGAGACAAGGATATCCCTACCGGCCAACGGACAACGCTAGGCCAATTGTGCGTCGCCCCACGGACCTCCCGGTCGCGGCCGGTTACGACAGAGCCTTGGAGCGAACCCTGGTGGCACAGCTGGCGCTACAGTACAGCGCCCTTAACCTTGGCTTCTTACTGCATTCACGTAACAGGCGGGCTCCTCGTGAGGCAGGTGGTTAAGAGCGTTGGACTAGTTAACCGTAAGGTTGCAAGATTGAATCCCTGAGCTGACAAGGTAAAAATCTGTTGTTTTGCCCCTGAACAAGGCAGTTAACCCACCGTTCCTAGGCAGTCATTGAAAATAAAAATGTGTTCTTAACTGACTTGCCTAGTTAAATAAAGATGAAATAAAAGGTGTAAAAAAAAAATATATATATAATAATAATAATAATTATTATTATTATTATTATTATTCGGCCAAATCGGCACCCAAAATTACCGATTTCCGATTGTTATGAAAACTTGAAATCGTCCCTAATTAAAATCGGCCATTCCAGCCATTCCGAATAATTGATCGACCTCTACTTGAGACACACAAAAAAGGTATGTGCCTTTCAACGGCGTATGGTAGTAGGTGCCAGGCGCACCATTTGGGTCAAGAAATGCAATGCTCAACAGTTTCCCGTGTGTATCAAGAATGGTCCACCACCCAAAAGACATCCAGCCAACATGACACAACTGTGGGAAGTATTAGAATCAACATGGGCCAGCATCCCTGTGGAACGCTTTCGACACTTTGTAGAGAGTCCATGCACCAATGAATTGAGGCAGTTCTGAGGACAAATATATATATATATATTAGGAAGGTGTCCTTAAATTTTTTGTTCACCCAGTGTACATACTGTATTCAACGACATACAGTAGCTCATCTTATACAACTACTGCTGTACATAGCTTTTCCCTACTTACAGTATATATTGTCTATACTGTCTATACACACCACATGTATATTCCGGACTCTGACATTGCACGCTGATATTTCTTAATGTCGTTTCTTTTCTTTTTTTTCTTCCTTTTTTGGGGGGATTATTTGTTTATTAGTATTGTACTGTTAGACATTTTACCACATCGCTGGAGCTAGCCACACAAGCATTTTACTGCACCTGCTTTAACACCTGCTAATCTCTGTACGCGACATATAAACGTTGATTTGATGGGTTACTCTGCCCAGGACGTCGCTCTCAATCCATCTTGCTCTTGCCATCTATCCAGGTGTAAAAGCAGCCTCCCTCTCCCATGCCCTGATCTCTTCTATCAACCACCGTGATGACGGAGTGCTCTCTCTGGTGTGTGCCCACTACACCCACACACATTCCATTTCTGACTGATGATTCTAATTCACAAAACACGCCCACTAGCTGACAGGCCTTATTTTTTATTTATGAACACTCAGGGTAAACTCTTCACAAATCACGTGGTGCCCAGGAGAACGGGAGGGACGTGTGTGCATGCGCCTGTGTCTTTGTCAATTTATGATGGGAGGGAGGAAAGAGGGGGGAGAGAAAGATGGGGAGGGGGCCCTGAGGCTTCATATATTTCTCAGATGTGACACAACAGTCACATACAAAATTGTAAAAAATATGAATTTATCACCCCAACAGTGCAAACACATCACTAATGGTCACACTGTGTTTTCTCCACTACCCTTTTCCACCATCCACCTCCTCCCAAAAGTCCTTGTGAGAAGCTAATAAAATTGGGTTATTTTTACCCTGTGGCGAATGTAAGGCCAGCTGCTCCCCGCAATCACCCCTCTCCCTCATCCTTCCTTTTCCACTTTCACCCCCCGAGGGTCAGTGAGAGACATTGGTAGGAGTGATTAACCTGGAAACTGGCATGCTGGAGCAACCATGCACCTGTGGAGATCTTGTTGCGCTCTCTTCCATTCACACACTCACTTATTCTCTTCTCTCTTTATAACATCATCTCTTTTATTATATTTCACTTCATTGTTTGCTGTCAATCAAGTCCACTTTTGTTCATCTCTCCTAATTTTTCATTAATTAAGGAAGTTTCCTTTCTTTAATTAATGAATGAATTACCACCGGCACACGCTTAGTGATTTAATAGAAACTAAACCATCTCTTAATAGGCACACCTCCTCCTATACTCATTTAACAAAGCCTTGGACTAGCCAACTACCTCTGCAGTAGTGAGTGGGTGTCTGCTCTGTCAAGCTCACAGCAATTTAATACTAGTGTGTGTTTGGGACCCAAATATAGTGAAGTAAAAAAAATCTCACTGATGCTCCACAGAATATTGCTTATTACTAACAGTACAGAACAAGTCAGCTGTTCCGGCAATTGTGTTTTCAACAGGTCTTCTTTCATACCACAACTCAAGGACAGACAGGGACTAGAAATCGGCCCGGGGATTTCTAACATGCATTCCCATACCGGCCCATTATTTTCCTCGAGACCCCATTTTTAGCCCGGCCCACTGGGCTAAAGATGGACCAGCCCATCTGGCATTTGCCTGAACTGCCCTTTGGCCAGTCTGTTTCTGCCACCACTCATAAGTGTCACAAATAGCAGATGTAATAAAGGCTTATAGTTGAGCCACTAGATTCCCTGTAGCCTCTGGTCGTCAACCCTGCTAATATCATCATTCCTTACAGTGTTGACCCAAGGCTCAATAAGCGCTCTGTCCATTCATATCATAATACAGTCATGTGCAGTACATTTAGCCTACTGGCTTCACCATACTTACTGTTGCCATGGTGAGCTAACCCTCTCAGCTCTGGCTAGACATTTCAAATCTTATAGAGCCTTCTAGAATCTCCAAGACAGAATTATGATGGCTAAGACTGTGGTTAAATCTGAAATGGCACCCTATTTGCGAAGTACTTTCTGTCCAAAGGAAATGCACTATATTGAAAAGAGTGGTGTTTTGTACCCTGGATGGTGGTTGGTAATGTTTAGACTTCAAACATGAAAATAGAACATATATTTAAAAAAATATATAATAATAATAAATGTATGACAGAAGAGCATATAGAAAATTCACGGTTAGAAATGGTGAGATATGGTTATTTTTCAGCTGTTGAAGGGTATTGGCAAGACTTTCATGTAAATCCATGATTTTCCTACATTTTGTGCAGTGTATGGTATTACCGGTCACATGTCAGGCTTATGGAAAGTCACAACAACAACTCAAGTGGGCTATTCAGATGCACTACCGTCTAATCAAGATGTCCATTTATTAAGACAATCAATTAATCCGTACGGGTGGGTAGCGCCTGGTGTAAATTGATAGCGACGGATGATACAAATAAATGATGACAGTGTCAATGACCCATCAGAGAGGACGCAGGTGCAGTTTCAGACATTTAATTGCGGCGGGAACACGGTAAAGGATTTCGCCCCGTGCCTTTTGCTCCCTCCTCCAGTTAACCCCACAACCCCTGGCTCGGGTCCACGTGCTGCACAGAGCACGCACACACCTTCACCCTCACCGGTCTCACATAGACATGTTTGATTTAAAGAGAATTCGAGCGATTAGCTGGGAGGCTGGATGCGGCGGGAACACGCAGCAGGGTGCATTAGGTACAGTGCATTAGGAAAGTATTCAAACCCTGGACTTTTTCCAAATGTTCTTACTTTACAGCCTTATTCCAAAATGGATTAAATAAACGTTTATTCTCAATCTATACACAATGACGCATAATGACGAAGCAAAAACAAATGTGCAAATGTATTAAAAAAACAAACAGAAATACCTTATTTACATAAGTATTCAGACCCTTTGCTATGAGACTCGAAATTGAGCTCAGGTGCATTGATCATCCTTGATGTTTCTACAACTGGATTGGAGTCCAACTGTGGTAAATTCAATTGATTGGACATGGTGGTTTGTTAGAGGGGGACAGGTGTTACGGTTTTCTTCCGTCGAAGGAGAGTCGGACCAAAATGCAGAGTGGTTAGTTCGATACATATTTAATGAAGACAAAAACACGAACTATACAAAAACAATAAACGTAACGTGAAAACCGAAACAGCCTATCTTGTGCAAACAAACACAGAGACATGAACAATCACCCACGAAACACTCAAAGAATATGGCTGCCTAAATATGGTTCCCAATCAGATACAACGAAAATCACCTGCCTCTAATTGAGAACCAATTCAGACAGCCATAGACTATGCTAGAAAACCCCACTAAGCCACAATCCTAAAACCTACGAAAAACCCCAATACAAAAACACACCACAAAATAAACCCATGTCACACCCTGGCCTGACCAAATAAATAAAGAAAACACAAAATACTAAGACCAGGGCGTGACAACAGGGATAAAAGCCTGCACATGCATTTGCTCTCCTGAGAGGATTGGGGCACCACCCTTGATGTAAAACCCTGTAACATTCCAACCAAATAAGTTTAATGCCTTGTGAAATAATTCACTCATTCAATAAATCAAATGGCTATAGCAGGCTGCACATATTTGTATTCAGCTGAAGCAAGACCACTCGTTTTTTTTCATGAAATGTACATTTTCTAGTTCCGTCAAATTGATCTTAAGTGTTTACTTTGCAACTCAATAGATGCTAGTCAGCCTGCAATGTCCCATACGTTGGATGTCCTAATCGCGATTTTTGAAGCCACATAATCGAACAGAAAGGCAACATGTAATATTTTTTCCTAAAATAAAATATTCACAATTCACTAATTATTCTTTTGATTCGCGCATTTCAATGCGATTGAACCGAATACCAACTAGTGAATAGTTTGAGTGAATCATATGAATCGTTCAAAATAGAATATCGACTTTGAAGGGCCTTATTCGCAAGTGTCGGTGATACGGTTTTTGGGACATGACATGAAGAAAACATTAATAGCTACATTTTTATAATAGCTAAACAGTTAACTACAGGGTACCTAGTAAGTCTGTACTCTTACCAATTTTTATAAGCTATGCCTAACGTAAACTCACGTAAACTCGTACATCGCCTTGGTCCGTACAATTGCCCTTATTTTAGCGCCCCAAAAACGTAATACTTCCAGATCAACTATAATGTCAATACCATTGTAAAGCACAATTTCTCCCCTTTTCAAATAATCAATTACATGACCTAAACGTTGCCCTTTTCTGCATAATTCAAGCAGGAAATGAGCCCCGTTGGGTCATTTTAAAAATGGCGGGTGGGGAAGCGAAACTAATGCGTGATAGTGAGAAGGAGAGATGTTGTGTGGAAAAATTGCTTTTTTTCACTCGATCTATCCAACGTATCACCTTATCGCCTCAAAAATATAAATAAAAACACATGATATAAATTCTTTATAGTGTCATTACATACCTATTTGAAGGTTTGTGTCGAATTTGAATCCGTTTTTACGGCGGTGCTAAAGTGATCTTAGAAGTAAACAGCGGCTTTGAGAATGATGATCGCATGCAATGATGACGAAAAAAATGACTAGGTATCCCCCCTTACCCCCGTCACTGTCCATTTCTTGTTTTTAACGGATGATAGAAGTGCTACACCTGATGGAGAGAGATTGTAAGACATAAATGGTTGCTTTATGCATGCTGTACATTACAACATGACACGTCAAGATGTAACGGAGGGTCAGTTTTTTCAACTTTTCTCCAATATTATAGAGCCATTACCATGTTGATCAACGCTTGAATAGAAACCTAGTTCACACCCCCGATTTTGACATCAAAACAGTTGCTACAGTCCCATTAGTTTTCTTTGTAGCCTCGTTTGAATGTTGCGGTTGCGCACATTTGTACTGAATGGGGTGAGTTTACGTTACCTGCTGCTTCAATGTCCAACTGTCTCTCTCTCCGTGAGCAGCAGCCCACACATTTCGCACATATTCAGGTCATTCAATTCACTAAAGTTGAATTCCGATCCTGGCTGATAATGTGGATTTTTATTTGAATGATAAAATATATATTTTTAAACTGTGAAATTAATTTCCATTACTTTTCCAAATCATCTAGGATTTGATCCTTTTCAAGAACACCATTTTAAAACTCCATTACTTTTCCAGGATTTTCATGACCTTATAAACCCTGATAAAAACAATAAAAACAAACATGGCGTTAGCCATTTCACAATAGAAATGTTCGTACATTTTTCCCCCACTGCCGTCAAAGGTTTCCACAGTAGGGGCAGAACCAGACCGGAGGCTAAATGAATACTTTTGTTATCTTTGATAGGAAAGACTTTAGGTGGTGGGCTCTAACAATATGAAACAAATCACATTTTTTTAAAGACCAAGACTTCTCAAAAGCCTGGAATTTCAGATAAACACAAATAAATCCCAATTGAATTACAATAAATGGTTACAGACATGTCTGGATTGTGATACTGGTTTAATTTGAGCTCATATTCATCACTACTTATTCTTATATATTACTCATCAGATGCCAGTCAAATACTGCCATCTGTGCAAACTGAACGGATTGAACGACTCACAAAGCCCAATGTAGCCAACGTCACTGGCTAATCAACAAGTCTTGCATGCTGCCTATTTCCTGAAATCAGTCTTCATTCAATGAACTTTTTCTGTGACTCACAGATCTATACTTTTCATGGAATCGGAGAAGGTTTAGCTTTCGTTGAAATGGGTTTGTCAATAAGCTTTTCATAGGACTGAGAGCGAAGCATTCAAATGATTATCCTTGGAATAATACATAAGCTATATCCTTCTCCATTTCCTGAGTTTTTACCACAATTCCAAATGAGATCCATTCCTCATTCCCTTCATTAGATCCATTCCAAACCTAAACCAACATTCACATCTACTCTGACTGCATCCCAAATGGCTCCCCATTCCCGAAATAGCACACTACAAATGACCAGAGGCCTATAGGCCATGGTCAAAATGCATGCACTAAATAAGCAATATGGTGCCATTTGGGACGCAGACATGGATGAGCCCATACATATGATCACGTATGAACGACACCAATGCTTTACCATTGATATGTGCAAGAATGACATCGGCCGAGACATCCACACCACCATTTACAAAGCCCACATCCCAAAAGGCACCCTAGTCTTTATAAAGTGCACTACTAATGACCAGAGCCTTATGGTATGGGCCCTGGTCAAAAGTGGTGCACTAAATAGGAAATAGGGTACCACAGTGTAAACGGAGCTGGGGCCATTGATAACTTGTACACAGCAATTAAAAAAGGCAAATTAGTCGAGATGGATTTAATCATTTAGTTGTTTTTTTAATCAAAAATATCATTTGGCCGCGTTTGGTGTTGTGGGTGTGTATGTGTAATAAGGAGTGACAGTCCGTTTATGAGGACGGCTATGCTCCCTGGGTTTAGTTATAGTGGTTGACACGAGAAGGGAAAGACAGTGAGTGTACACACACACACACACACACACACACACACACACACACACACACACACACACACACACACACACACACACAGCGAGTACACACATGTATGCATGAATGCACACAGAACTTCAAGCCATTTCTGTTAGGTCCATCAATACGAATTGCTAATATAGTACAGCAACAAAGCATAGTGCACTTACTAAATCCTACTTATTACCAGCAAAATGATAGGCCATAAGTCTATAGGCACTTAGGAAGTCTACAGAAAACATATGCTACCATCTAGTTCCATCTGAATGAGGCACTATCCCAATCCTCAATGATTATGACAGGACTTCAATATGGAGAGCCCGAGACTTAGAGAGTAGGCTAATTGCTGTGATAATGTAGCCTTTCTGGTGGTTGAATGCAGTGAATGACAGGTCTACCTGGGTAAATGACTGTCTGGGAGAGGTAAAGTGCTGCCACCAGTTATTACGAGGAGTAGAGAGGCTTTCTGGTTGTGTTCTGCTAACGTGGTGCATATCCCCTTACATTGAGAGACTGACTATTTTCACATCATCATGGGCACTCATCAGGAACGGAGGGCTGATTATGGGGATTAGTCACACAGAGAGAGTAGAGAGCTGGAGCTCTGATTAGCACAAAAAGGTTCTGTCAAGAGAGGGTGTGGGTGTGTGTGTGTGGGGGTGCGTGTGTATATGGGTGCTACAAAAAAAAGTGAGACCTATAAGTAGGGCTGGGCGATTAATTTGAATTGATGATTTTGCACGATATTCCAAATGCCTTGTCCGCTTGTTCTCGTCTCCTTCGCCCTTGTGCACCTTCCCATTTACACCAGAGATCTGTACATAATGACGAGACGTACATCGCCGCCCTAACAATGGGAGTCGTTGTCCCAAAGGCGAAAAGGCAGGCGACAAGCTTAAGTCCAAAATAAGGCCAAAGAACCGCATTGGCCTTATTTTGGACCAATTTTAGCAAGAGGTTCCTCTATGGTTTGCACACACACCAAGCCCCTCCCCCACCCCCAACAAAGTTGAGAGATCACATCTTCCAGTCTGACAAGGGGTTTCAACTTGCTACGGATGTGTTCATAACAATTCAACCTTGTTAGCTAGCAAATACACTACATGGTCAAAAGTATGTGGACACTTCGAATATCTCATTCCAAAATCATGAGCACTAATATAGAGTTGGTCCCCAATATAGAGTTGGTCCCCAATTTGCTGCTATAACAGGCTCCACTCTTCTGGGAAGGCTTTCCACTAGATGTTGGAACATTGCTGTGGGGATTTGCTTCAATTCAGCCACATGAGCATTGTCATGATAAAACAGGAAAGGGCCTTCTCCAAACTGTTGCCACAAATTTGAAAACACAGAACCATCTAGAATGTCACTGTATGCCCTAGCATTAAGATTTCCCTTCACTGGAATAAAGGACCTTGAAACATCAAAAACAGCCCCAGACAATTATTCCTCCACAACCAAACTTTACAGTTGGCACTATGCAGTCGGGGAGGTATAATTCTCCTGGCATGTGCCAAACCCATATTCGTTCGTCTGGCTGCCAGATGGTGAAGCGTGATTTATCACTACAGAAAACGAGTTTCCACTGCTCCAGAGTTCAATGGCGGCGAGTTTAACACCACTCCAGCTGAGACTTGTGGGTGGCTGCTTGGTCATGGAAACCCATTTCATGAAGCTCCTGACGAATAGTTCTTGTGCTGACATTGCTTCCAGAGGCAGTTTGGAACTCGGTAGTTAATGTTGCAACCGAGGACAGACAATCTTTTTTACGAGCTGTGGTTCAGCACTCGGCGGTCCCATTCTGTGAGCTTGTGTGGCCTACCACTTCGTGGCTGAGCCATTGTTGCTCCAAGACGTTTCCACTTAATAACAGCACTTACAGTTGAGCGGGGCAGCTCTAGCAGGGCAGAAATCTGACCAACTAACTTGTTGGAAAGGTGACATTCTATGACAGTGCCACGTTGAAAGTCACTGAGCTCTTCAGTTTTATTTTTAATTTTGATTTCACCTTTATTTAACCAGGTAGACTAGTTGAGAACAAGTTCTCATTTGCAACTGCGACCTGGCCAAGATAAAGCATAGCGTGAACAGACAACACAGAGTTACACATGGAGTAAACAATTAACAAGTCAATAACACAGTAGAACAAAAAAAAAGAACAAAAAGTCTATATACATTGTGTGCAAAAGGCATGAGGAGGTAGGCGAATGATTACAATTTTGCAGATTAACACTGGAGTGATAAATGATCAGATGGTCATGTACAGGTAGAGATATTGGTGTGCAAAAGAGCAGAAAAGTAAATAAATAAAAACAGTATGGGGATGAGGTAGGTAAAAATGGATGGGCTATTTACCGATAGACTATATACAGCTGCAGCGATCGGTTAGCTGCTCAGATAGCAGATGTTTGAAGTTGGTGAGGGAGATAAAAGTCTCCAACTTCAGCGATTTTTGCAATTCGTTCCAGTCACAGGCAGCAGAGAACTGGAACTAAAGGCGGCCAAATGAGGTGTTGGCTTTAGGGATGATCAGTGAGATACACCTGCTGGAGCGCGTGCTACGGATGGGTGTTGCCAACGTGACCAGTGAACTGAGATAAGGCGGAGCTTTACCTAGCATGGACTTGTAGATGACCTGGAGCCAGTGGGTCTGGCGACGAATATGTAGCGAGGGCCAGCCGACTAGAGCATACAAGTCGCAGTGGTAGGTGGTATAAGGTGCTTTAGTGACAAAACGGATGGCACTGTGATAAACTGCATGCAGTTTGCTGAGTAGAGTGTTGGAAGCAATTTTGTAGATAACATCGCCGAAGTCGAGGATCGGTAGGATAGTCAGTTTTACTAGGGTAAGTTTGGCGGCGTGAGTGAAGGAGGCTTTGTTGCGGAATAGAAAGCAGACTCTTGATTTGATTTTCGATTGGAGATGTTTGATATGAGTCTGGAAGGAGAGTTTACAGTCTAGCCAGACACCTAGGTACTTATAGATGTCCACATATTCAAGGTCAGAACCATCCAGGGTGGTGATGCTGGTCAGGCGTGCGGGTGCAGGCAGCGAACGGTTGAAAAGCATGCATTTGGTTTTACTAGCGTTTAAGAGCAGTTGGAGGCCACGGAAGGAGTGTTGTATGGCATTGAAGCTCGTTTGGAGGTTAGATAGCACAGTGTCCAAGGACAGGCCGGAAGTATATAGAATGGTGTTGTCTGCGTAGAGGTGGATCAGGGAATCGCCCGCAGCAAGAGCAACATCATTGATATATACAGAGAAAAGAGTCGGCCCGAGGATTGAACCCTGTGGCACCCCCATAGAGACTGCCAGAGGACCGGACAGCATGCCCTCCGATTTGACACACTGAACTCTGTCTGCAAAGTAATTGGTGAACCAGGCAAGGCAGTCATCCGAAAAACCGAGGCTACTGAGTCTGCCGATAAGAATATGGTGATTGACAGAGTCGAAAGCCTTGGCAAGGTCGATGAAGACGGCTGCACAGTACTGTCTTTTATCGATGGCGGTTATGATATCGTTTAGTACCTTGAGCGTGGCTGAGGTGCACCCGTGGCCGGCTCGGAAACCAGATTGCACAGTACGGGCCATTCTACTGCCAATGTTTGTCTATGGAGATTGGATGGCTGTGTGCTTGATTTTATACACCTGTCAGCAACAGGTGTGGCTAAAATAGCTGAATCCACTAATTTGAAAGGGTGTCCACATACTTTTAGTTTAGATCCAAGTTAGCTAAACTGGAAATATAAAGATTAGCTGGGTAATCACTAGCAAGTGGGCTTGAGAGATTGTTGATGAGACCTGTGTTCATTTTGTAAGCCTAATGCCTGCTACAAGAAGTCAGTCATCAGTGAATTTACATTGTGCATGGTTCTTGTTACATTTGTAACAAAAAAGGGCATTTTCATAAACTTGAAAGCCAGATCAGTGATTATTGCCCAAAATTATTGCTATTTTCATAAAATTAATATACATTTCAAGCCCTGAATTCATTTGATTATTGCTGATGGTTAGAAATGCAGTATGTGACCTTTAAAATTGAACAACAACACTTATTACATTTTTCTTAAATATATTTATTCATTTTAAATGGTGAATCGCCCATCAGTTAAAAAAATAAAATAAAAATCCAGATATGATTTTTAGGCCATATCGCCCAGCCCTAAATATAAGATACAGTGAGCAACACAAGACCATATTTTCAAATGACTAACCAGTGATCACGTCATACTAACCTGGATGCCCCCCTACTATCAAGTCCAGCCATGATTGATCAGATGGAGCCGGATGGCTGCCGTTTTACAGTCTCCTAACCATTTGTGCCATTGTGTGTATTTTTTTGCGTTATTTGTAACTTATTTTGTACATAATGTTTCTGCCACCGTCTCTTATGACTGAAAATAGCTTCTAGAAAACAGGAGTGCGATTATTCACCTCGTTTTGAAAGACCATTTTTTTCTTAAACGAGCTGGACGAGAGGGATTTACTCCAGACACCCGACAAGGTCCTTATCCTTGTCATTTTCAGGAAAAAGAGACAGAAATATCGAGAACGAAGGCTGGGGTGCCTTGTAAGTATCCGGTCGGCGAGTGGGTCATTTGTTATTACCATCGGTTCCATTCACCAACGTACAATCATTGGATAATAAAATAGACGAACTACAAGCACATATATCCTACCAACAGGACATTAAAAACTGTAATATCTTATGTTTCACCGAGTCGTGGCAAAACGACGACATAAATAGCATACTGCTGGCGGGTTATACACTGTATCAACAGGAAAGAACAGCGGCCTCTGGAAAGACAAGGGGTTGCGTTGGTATATGTATATTTGTAAACAACAACTGGTGCACGATATCCATGGAAGTCTCAGGGTTTTGCTAACCTGAGGTAGAACATCTTATGATAATCCGTAGGCCACACTATTTACAAAGAGAGTTTTCATGTATATTTCTCATAGCTGATGCTGGCAAAAAGACCGCACTCAATGAGCAAACAGGAAAACGCTCATCCAGATGTGGCGCTCCTAGTGGCCAGGGATTTAAATGCAGGGAAACTTAAATCTGTTTTACCTCATTTCTACCAGCATGTTAAATGTGCAAGCAGAGGGGAGAGAAAAATAAATAAACTCTAGAACACCTTTCCGACACACACACAGAGATGGGTACAAAGCTCTCCCTCGCCCTTCCATTTGAAAGGGAAGCAGGAAGCACTAGTGACTCGTCAATAAAGAAGTGGTCAGATGAAGCAGATGCTAAGCGTCGGGACTGTTTTGCAAGCACAGGACTGGCATATGTTCTGGGATTTTTCCGCTGGCATTGAGGAGTACACCACATCAGTCACCGGCTTCATCAATAAGTGCATTGATGACATCGTTCCCACAGTGACTGTACGTACATACCACAATCAGAAGTCATGGATAACAGGCAACATTCGCACTGAGCAAAAGGGTAGAGCTGCCGCTTTCAAGGAGCGAGACTCTAAACCGGAAGCTTAAAAGAAATCCCGCTATGCTCTACGACAAACCATCAAACAGGCAAAGCATCAATACAGGACTAAGATCGACCGTCTCTGATGCTCGTCGGATGTGACAGGGCTTGCTAACTATTACAGACTACAAAAGGTAAGCACAGACGAGCTGCCCAGTGACACGGGCCTACCAGATGAGCTAAATTACTTCTATCCTCGCGTCGAGGCAAGTAACACTGAAACATGCATGAGAACATCAGCTGTTCTGGACGACTGTGTGATCACGCTCTCCATAGCCAATGTGAGTGAGACCTTTAAACAGGTCGGATTACCAGGACGTGTACTCCGAGCACGCGCTGACCAACTAGCAAGTGTCTTCACTGACATTTTCAAACTCTCCCTGTCCGAGTCTGTAACACCAACATTTTTCAAGCAGACTATCATAGTCCCTGTGCCCAAGAACACTAAGGTAACCTGCCTAAATGACTACTGACCCATTGCACTCACGTCTGTAGCCATGAAGTGCTTTGAAAAGGCTGGTCATGCCCCACATCAACATCATTATCCCAGAAACCCTAGACCCACTCCAATTTGCTACTGCACCAACAGATCCACAGATGATGCAATCTCTATTCAACTCAACACTGCCCTTTCCCACCTGGACAAAAGGGACATCTATGTGAGAATGCTATTCATTGACTACAGCTCAGCGTTCAACACCATAGTGCCCTCAAAGCTCATCAATAAGCTAAGGACCCTGGGACTAAACACCTAGCTCTGCAACTGGATCCTGGACTTGACTGGCCGCCCCCATGTGGTAAGGGTAGGTAACAACACATTCGCCATGCTGATCCTCAACACAGGGGCCCCTAAGGGGTGCGTGCTCAGTCCCCTCCTGTAATCCCTGTTCACTCATGACTGCATGGCCAGGCACGACTCCAACACCATCATTAAGTTTGCCGTTGACAACAGTGGTAGGCCTGATAACCAACAACAACGAGACAGCCTTGCTATTTTTATTTTACTGCTGCTCTTTATTTATTTGTTACTTTTATTTGTTACTTTTTACTTAACACGTATTTTTCTTAAAAATGCATTGTTGGACAAGGGCTTGTAAGTAAGCATTTCACTGTTGTATTTGGTGCATGTGACAAATAACATTTGATGATTTAATAGAATGAATATATAATGTTATTCTTTATGGATAACACCAAGCCTATACCACCATCTGCCTCCTGGGCCCCGCTTCTGTTACTATAGTCACTGAGATAAACTGTTGTGGGACATTGTTGGATGGGTGGTAAAGCTGTAAGTATTTAAATGACTGCGCAGGTAGCTCCCTCCTCTCCTCTGTGGTGTGGCCCAAGCTCCTTGGTGCTCCGGGGGGCCACATATACACATACAGCCTCCCTCCTCCCTCCCATCTTTCTACATTCCGCTCATCATTCATCAGGAAGGCCTGAATATTCATGAGGAGACGTGTGGCCGGTGTTCCTGACTTGGAGGTTAATGGAGCCCCTGGCGTGTGTGTGTATTGTAATCAAAATCACTCCTGCCCCTCATCAACCACCAGTGGAGCAGGAGCTACGCTACACACATACAGCACTATGCTAACCTCCTAGCCCACGGCTCCACAGGTAGGATAGTAAAGGGTGTAAAGGGCTCGCTAGTCGCTACGCTAGCAGACAAATAGACAACGATTATCTACCATTAACATCCGTGGCTAATGCGGCACACATACTGTGCGGTGGACGATCTCGCGATGGGCGCCTCATAGATCATTGATGGAGAGGGGAGTGCTGCTGGGAATGAGAGGACAAAAGCCATAAAGATAACTTTTTTCATCACAGAGAGGAGTAATAATAAACCATTGACATAGGCTGCGTTCTAAATGGCACTCTATTCCTTTGTAGAGCATTACTTTTGACTAGGGCCCATAAGGTTTTTGTCAAAAGTACTTTCAAGTTTTATTAGTCATATGTACAGGATATGCATGATATACATCGTTCAACGAAATGCTTACTTTGCAGGTCCCTTCTCGACAATGTAAAAGCAATAATAATTCAAATGTAAAAATACGAACAAAGTAAATGGCAGTAAATGTATAGTCCAATATTTACAAGTGTATTGGGTAGGGCAGGGGATCAATTGAGCCGTGTAACAGGTGTGGTAGCAGCAAGTTGTGATGTGTGTGTGTGTGTAGCATGAATGTACTGCTACTGAGTGTACAAAACAGTAGGAACACCTGCAATTTCCATGACATAGATTGCCTGAGGTGAAAGCTTTAATCCCTTATTGATTCCACTTCAAATCCATGTATTTGAAGGGGAGGAGACGGGTAAAAAAAAAATTGTTAAGCATTGAGACATGAATTGTGTATGTGTGCCTTTCAGAGAGTGAATGTGCAAGACAAAAGATTTAAGTGCCTTTGAACACAGCATGGTAGTAGGTGCCAGGCGCACCAGTTTGAGTGTCAAGAACTGCAACGCTGCTGGGTTTTTCATGCTCAACTTGACACAACTGTGGGAAGTATTGGAGTCATGGTGGGCCATCATCCCTGTGGAATGCTTTTGACACCTTGTAGAGTCCCTTACCTGACGAATTGAGGCTGTTCTGAGGGCAAAAGGGGGTGCAACTCAATATTAGAAAGATGTTCATAATATTTTGTACACTCAGTGTTCATGTGTGCATACGTCTGCGCGCTTGTTTGCATGAGTGAGTGAACATGTGCTAAGATGCAGAGAATCAGACAGATGGTCAGTTCAGGTGTTCAGCAGTCTGATGGCTTGTAAATAGTACTGCACTTTATAGGAAATAGGGTGCAATTTGGGACACATCCAGTCACAGAAAGACATAATACGTAATCAAGCTTACATAAGGTTTATCAGAGTAGGATTGCTGATCTCGGGTCAGTCGTTTCTTTTTAGATCATACTGAATAAGATTGCATGGACATGAGGAACCTGATCCTAGATCAAGCACTCAAACTTTGAGATGCCTTTCTATAAGGGACAACACTATTGGCAGAATGACTCAGAGGCTTCGAGTGATTTTAACAGTAAAGCAAGTACATGCTTGCTCTGACATCCCGCTTATAATGTGCTAAACAATAGAACACAAACAACCCTCAATGAACAATGTGATGAGGAGTCAATAGGTTACAGCACCTTAAGCTTTCAAGTCATCACCTGGGTGCTTACCATGGCTTACACGTGGATATCCTCGAGTACTAATAGTAAAGCACACATAACAACAACAGTAACAGCATGTTTAGAGTTTTACATTTGGCCTACTATAACGAGAACGTTATAGTAGGCCATCCAAGCTTTTACCGACATTCGGGCTATGCCGTAATATCGCCCAACCCTCCTCTCACTCATAAACAAGGCCTTGTAAAACAACGATTCAACACAATTCCCCTACCTTTTACATTTACTTTATGTTAGTGTTCTTATATTTTATTGTTGTTGTTGCATTGTCGAGAACGAACCTGCAAGAAAGCATTTCGTTGGACAGTGTAGACCATGTGCATCCCCTACATACAACTAATAAAACTTGAAACTAATATCTCGATTAAAAATGACCACAGAGCATATCACAAAAGAAATTCTTTTTTTTATTTTTTTTAAGTTAGCGACCGAGTTCAAGCATCTATTATTTACCCCCTTGTCCCTTTAATTTTCAGAACTAATTATACTTTCATATTCAACCCTGGAGGCACAGGACAAGTACAGTGCGTTACACTCGCCCAGTAAGTTTTAAACATAAATAGTTATTGCAGAACACAGCACCGCCACCGAATTAACATGAATATTCCATTTGGTATTCTGTTCTTGCTGAGTAAGTGTTGGTAATTTTTCATTCTATTCTGCTTCCCGCTTTATGAAAATGGATTACAAGCAGTTATTAGCACATCTTAGTAATGCATAATGCCAAATTAGGAGGAAATGTAAAACCATATCTATTTTCTTTCTTCCTAGAAAGTGGAGCAGTTTGTGTGGGTGGGTACGTTCGTGCGTACACAGCAGGTGAAGGAGACCACACAGGAAAGGCATGATACACTAACAATGCTTGCCCATCCTCTGATTCTCACACCAAAACATTGATCCCTATCTGAGGAACTTCCCTTTCCTCATGGTTCAGTTGTTTCAGTGTGAAAAAGAAAAAAAGCATGAACAAGATTACCTGCAAAACACTAAGTGGTAATAACTAAACCCTGCCTCACAGTGAGATGTATGATGCAATCCATCATGAACCAACCAACCACTGTCAGACAGACCAGATAAGCAAGTCCACAGAGTTGGCAGCACATACTACAGTCATAGTTTACAAATGACTGTATGTACGCACATGGTATGGCTTGTTTGCCTCTGTTTGAAAGCCAGTAATTAATTTCTGCGTCTCGCTGTCATCCCTTTATGACACTTACACTGAAAGAGGGGGAGGTAATCATGATAAAGGTGTTTAGGCAATGAGAGATATGACCACTTTCTCCAACCCAGTCTGTGAGAGGTTACATGTGTGTTGTGTTAATACCAGGCACTGAGTTGTACTACTCTGCTCACCTGCTCCGGGGTGAAGTGTACCCTAGGTACAGATCTAGGATCAACTTCCTCTTCCACACTCATAACCTTAACCATTAGTGGGGAAAATGCGTAACTGACCAAAGATCAAAGTCTAGGTCAGACACAGGCTCCACCAGAGGTAAATATTTTCCAGATGTATATTAATGTTGACATCATTGGCCCTTACCTTGTCTCGGTCCTCCACCAGGTCAGTAAGCAGATCATCCAGGTCCAAGATGCTCCCGTCACAGTACTCCAAGTGGAGGGTCCGAACCAGGAAGTCCTCCCCATTCTGGTAGGTACACAGAAAACATGGACACATTAGCATGATAAGAACCTGATTGGGTGGTTATTGGGTAAAAACACACTTTATGGTCCTGTATGGCTCAGTTGGTAGATCATGGCGCTTGTAACGACAGGTTTGTGGGTTTCAATCCCGGGGCCACCCGTGCGTAAAATGTATGCACACCTGACTGAGTCACTTTAGATAAAAGCATCCGCTAATTGGTATACAATTACACTTCTGAAAAGCAGTTAGTTGAAATGGTACCATTTGCAACCTGCTAATATGAATACAGTAAACTGCAATAAAAGTGTAATTTCAACAAACCTTCATAAGACGAAACTGGGTTATGAAGCGTAAAATGGCTGCACACTGTTTCATCTTTACACATTCAGAAATATGGTTGGGAAGAGAATTACACATTGTGTAGGTCTTGCTTTTGTTTACTTGCCTCATTATTATTTCATAACAGGTAATCAAAATGTATGACAATAGCCAAGTACAGTAGTTGTGTTTGTGTATGTGGTGATGGGGGCATGTGTGTGTGTGTGTGTGGGGGGGGGGTGTTGGGGGTTAGAAAGGGGTGTTGGGGGGGTTAGAAAGGAACGAGTGTAGTGGGCCATTCCTGAAATGTCACTATGGCAACACAGGTCTGAGAACGCATAGGAACCATATTCCTGGTATTGTCACGGAGAACAAGGTTCGGTTTCAGTTCGATTACGTTTTCGATAATATTTTTTTAACATTAAATGCACTATGCATTTTGTGGGTTGAATGCTGTAACACAGAATAAAACAATTAATAAAAAGTCCCATGATGGTACTGACTCTCCATTACGGCTTATCACTTATTAATCATAATTTATTCATATTGCTTTACTAAAATATTTCAGTTGTTGTGTATATTATAGTGATGCACCGATATACATTTTTTTGGCGTATACCGATATCAGCTATTTTCCTCGCCAAAAAAAACGATACCGAAAAAAAATGTGGAGGCCTTTTAAGCATTCTAGTACACTTAAATAATTAACACACACACACACACACACGGACACACACACACACAGGTCTAAGGCACTGCATCTCAGTGCAAGTGGCGTCACTACAATCCCTGGTTTGAATCCAGGCTGCATCACATCCGGACGTGATTGGGAGTCCCACAGGGCAGCGCACAATTGGCCCAGCGTCATCCAGGTTTGGCCTGGGTAGGCCGTCATTGTAAATAAGAATTTGTTCTTAACTGACTTGCCTAGTTAAATAAAAGGATACAATTTCAATAGGCGAACAACAAGTGGCAACCTCGCTAATACTTCCTCACAAGGATTCCTAATTCATTGCTAACAATAATGAAAATGACTGCAGTTTCTACTGGTCATTGTTTTCAGGCTGGTTGTATTGGTGCTAGCTAGGTGCCAAGCTAAAGCTAGCTACCCCAGAAGTTGCGGTCGAACAAATTATGTTTTATTACCAACGCAGTATTGTAAACACATCGTTCGTGGCCAGTATTTGCTTGTTTCCATAGTTTTTTTATACAGCTTTGACAGTGCTACTGACACGCAAAGACCCAAACAGCATTCTATCGTATGCATGTCGTGAAGCTAATAGCAGTGACGCCATTACTGTGTAACTCCGGTAGGGCAACATCGGAAAAATAGCACACTTGGTAGTGTTATCCGGTGCTCGACCAGTCGGCTAAAGCCAACGTCACCCACGACAGAAGAACGGTCTAGGGCAGTGAATTCCATCATCTTGTCTTTAATGGATTTTGCCTTTTGAGTTGTCTCGCTGAAATGTTCTTACTCTTTCAAATGACTGCTTGACTTGTTGACTGCTCGATCCACACAGCAGACATTGTGGGCTAGTTAAGAAATGCTGTGTTGAATGTACAGTGCAAAATTTCAAGTAGGGTTATTACGTCATGTACCTTCGTTATATAGGTATGCACGTCAGCTTTGGCATCGGTTTTGTACATCGGTGTTAAACTAGACATACCGATTCCGATATGTTCACCGATATATCGTGCATCCCTAGTATATTACATTTAGCTTTATTTGATGACTTTATGATTATTTTATTCCAAGTCATCTCATCTCTATAGAGCTGCAGCCTACGTAGCCTCTACCACATTTTCTGAGCTAAACGATGTAGAATATTGGCCTGTTGGATACTATAACTCCCTACTACGTTGCACAGTTTGGGCTTGATCCGATTTATCTCTAGAAATACTCAGCAATGTGTGCATCTAGCTCACAGAAAATCATGAAATGGAATTCAAATAATTTAACAGACATTGGTCAATTAATTGTTTTAAAAAAACTAAAAAAAGAACACTACTAAACAGTATTGTCTGAGAGGTGGCCACACAATACTAGCTTCCCCTTTTTGTGGCCAACAGGTCACATGTACAAAACTGGTGCATTGGCATTTTCCAGCCATAATGCCAGGTTTGGCAATTTACCTGTTTTATATCAGCTCGCTTGCGCTCAGATGGGCGGGGTGGAAATATTTGAGGTGTGTCCTGCTCATTTCAGGCAGTGCTAATTGGGATATTTAAGACCAAACCAAAAGCTGGTTTTAGCGGTAACGAAGTTGGTTATGGCATGAATTTTGACAGCGGAAACGCAGCCTATCCACACTGTCCATATACACATGGAACAAGAGTCGGGTAATGTGCTTTTGGTGCCTGTATTCTTTATATTTAGAAAACATAAACTAACGTTTTTTTCCCCAAGGATAGCCTCCCCCACCTCTCAATTAAAGTATTTTTGTGTCTGCCCAAAGTAATCGCAAAGTAGTCAAGACCGTCAATAAAGGGTTTGGCTCCTGAGACTGCTTGGAAATAAATCTTAAGAATCATCAAAGCTTTATTATAAATATGAAAGAGTGTGCTGACATTCCCTTTTAATCAATCTATTGTAGGCAGGGGCACATTATTTTGACAAGGTTTGGCATGTCCATGCTCAGCCATAATGCAATTTACAGTGAGCCTAGCCCCATTGTGAATGCTATTGAAGCCATGCAATTACTTAATGTGGACTGCAAATGGGTTTAAGTTAGTTCTACATTTTGTTATTTCGTTTCTGTAAGCCATTTAACAAACTATAATGGACTAACATTGGAATTAGAGTTGATTCCAAGGCAATACATAAAAGACCGTAAATACACAACATGAAACAACCACATATTTCACCATGGATCCCGTTCTGATTGCCCGTGAGGGACACACCCACAACTTGCTAATTATCAAAACCCAACCCTTTCGCGCCAACGTCAGCAAGTACGGCGATAATTGTGAGTGAAAATTGTAAAATAATTTGACACACCCCTGAACCTATAGTGCTACCGCCTGCGCTTAGATTTACCTATGCGTTAGGTTAGAGTCCCTAATGTTACACAGAGAATAAGTGTAAAGCTTTATACAACACAAATCAAATAAGAGTTGAGAAAAGCTTTAGGTGTGTTTGGACCAACCAACCACACACACCCACCCAGTGGGAGCAGAGAAACAGATTTAGGCTTACACAGATCCTCTCTCACACACGCACATCAAAACAAGAACCCAGCTGTAGGCCATCTAGTCTCCAGGCATAGCAAGAATACCTCCCTTGAAAAACAGGTTTCACCTGTGGGAAGACACGCACATTTTTCTCCCTGAGCAGGTTCATGGCACAGTTGTAGGAGGGTGATGTTTCCCTTAGGATCACCTTCCCCTCCCCCAATCCTAACCTTAACCATTAGTGGGTAAAATGCTAAAGTGACCAAGGATCAGCGTATCGGGGTAAATACACCTGGCAACCTTCAGGAATGGAGAATTAAAGGAAACACCCATAACACTAGAGAGACACTGCACCTGACTGCTCATTCAAATCACTCTGTGCATATTACTACACATTAGGCATTAGCCTAATTGGCAGTATTTCAGCTAGCTCTCTTGATATATGCATACTCCCATCTGGTTAGGATGCAGATTCTGTTGCCAAACATCTCAAGGCTCTTAAATGTAATTATTCTCCTGCGTAGTTTCTACCACTCCTCCTTAATCCTGTCTCACTCGGTGACACTTCAATGAGTACAATGAAAAACAAAGCAGGACAGAGAAATCTGTCAGAAGTTCTTGTTGTCAAACTCCATAATTCCCATATGTCATGGACATTCACATTTCCTGGGTCCCCTTCAAACCAAAAGGGAAATGTGGCAATGGTGGATCAGTCAGCACAAGAAAAGAATTAGGCCTAGCAGTGACAGTTATAGGGTACATTTCGTCAAATTACACCGCTAAGTCGCCTATTTGAAGCAATATCTCGAGAGCGGTGAAGCGCGTCACGATTAGTGAAGCACTTCGACACTAAATTTGGGGCGCTGGTTTTTCACACTTTAATCCCCCCCGACACAATTACACAGCTGAAGGGAAATGTGTGGGATTACCGTGAGAGAAGAAAACATATTAATGAACAAGCCAATAGAAAGCTATGGAGTACCTCAGAGAAAGAGAACTGTCATGAATATAGCACTTTAATGTATTATTAGAAGGGAGATGAACAACAGCATATGAAGTTGTGCTTTGCTCTAGCTACTGTAGCTACCGTACATAGGAAGATGTGCTTTGCTCTAGCTACAATACAGACAGTGAGACTGGTTATAGAAGTGTTGGCACGATAGTGTAAAAAGGGTATTGGAAAAAGCATGAGTTTGTGAGAACTCAATTTGCATTCTATCCTTGCTGGTTTTTGTGGGCGACCTGAGACATGAAACATAGGTGGGAGGGCATACAAGCTTTTGCCAATTTAATAATGCGCAATTTGCCTAACTGGGTCATGGAAACACTTCAACCACCTGTTTCCCTGACACTGTCGTTTTTTAAAAGTGTGACGTCATTACTTCCAGCTGTTTTTATAGACGCAAAATTGTTAAATGAAAATGCACGGAAGCAGGCAATTGTCGAATCTATTTTCTATTCAAACTTTATAAATGTCGACAACAGTGGCGGTCGGTGCCGTTTAAGATGAGGGAGGACAATTCCTTTTTTATGAACATGGCCTTTTCTGTTATAGTCTATTGGATGACTGTTATTCATATTCCATTCACACAGCTCAATGTAACATAGGAAGGTAGGTTTAGGCCACTACATGACTCAAATTTCCCCTGAACCCATCACACCGCACGCGTGCACACATGAGAGCGACCTGCGTTTCATTGCAATTCTAAAGAAAAAGGAATTTTCCAGTTGGACCATTATTGAAGATTTATGTTAAAAACGTCCTAAAGATTGATTCTATACATTGTTTGACATGTTTCTACGAACTGTAATATAACTTTTTGAACTTTCGCCTGGACTTGCCCGCGCCTTGTGAGTTTGGATTTGTTTACCAAACACGCTAACAAAAGGGGGTATTTTGACATAAATGGACTTTATCGAACAAAACAAACATTTATTGTGGAACTGGGATTCCTGGGAGTGCATTCTGATGAGTATCATCACATATATTTATAATGCTATTTCTGACTCCACAACATAGCGGGTATCTGCATGGTTTGTTTTTGTGTCTGAGCGCCATACTCAGCTTATTGCATGGTTTGCTTTTTCTGTAAAGCTTTTTTGAAATCTGACACAGCGGTTGCATTAAGTATATCTATAATTTTGTGCATAATAGTTGTATCTTTTATCAAAGTTTAATGAGTATTTCTGGAAATTGATGTGGCTCTCTGAAAATTCGCTGGATGTTTTCAAGGCACACCATTACTGATGATAAAGCGCCAATGTAAACTGAGATTTTTGGATATAAATATGAACTTAACTTCTTCGAGATAGGGGGCGCTCTTTTAATTTTTGGATAAAAAACGTTCCCGTTTTAAACAAGATATTTTGTCACGAAAAGATGCTTGACTATGCATGTAATTGACAGCTTTGGAAAGAAAAAACTCTGACGTTTCCAAAACTGCAAAGATATTATCTGTGAGTGCCCCAGAACTAATGCTACAGGCGAAACCAAGATGAAATTTCATACAGGAAATGGTCCAGATTTTGAATGCCCTGTGTTCCAATGTCTCCTTATATGGCTGTGAATGCGCCAGGAATGAGCCTGCACTTTCTGTCGTTTCCCCAAGGTGTCTGCAGCATTGTGACGTATTTGTAGGCATATCATTGGAAGATTGACCATAAGAGACTACAGTTACCAGGTGTCCGCCCGGTGTCCTCCGTCAAAATTATTGCGTAATCTCCAGGTCCATGCGTGTTCCATTTTCTTCAGAGGAGAAAGTCAACTGCCACGAATGATTTATCATCGATAGATATGTGAAAAACACCTTGAGTATTGATTCTAAACAACGTTTGCCATGTTTCTGTCGATATTATGGAGTTAATTTGGAAAAAGGTTTGCGTTGTAATGACTTAATTTTCGTTTTTTTTCTTACCCAAACGTGATGAACAAAACGGAGCGATTTGTCCTTCACAAATAATCTTTTCGGAAAAACTGAACATTTGCTATCTAACTGAGAGTCTCCTCATTGAAAACATCTGAAGTTCTTCAAAGGTAAATGATTTTATTTGAATGCTTTTCTTGTTTTGTGAAAATGCTGCATGCTGAATGCTAGGCTTAATGCTATGCTAGGCTATCAATACTCTTACACAAATGCTTGTTTAGCTATGGTTCAAAAGCATATTTTGAAAATCTGAGATGACAGTGTTGTTAACAAAAGGCTAAGCTTGAGAGCAAATATATTTATTTCATTTCATTTGCGATTTTCATGAATAGTTAACGTTGCGTTATGGTAATGAGCTTGAGGCTATAAATAGGATCCCGGATACGGGATTGCTCGTCGCAACAGGTTAAATATGAATATCGAACAAAACATACATGTATTGTGTAACATGGAGTCCTATGAGTGCCATCTGATGAAGATCCAAGGTTAGTGATTCATTTTCTCTATTTCTGCTTTTTGTGACTCCTCTCTTTGGCTGAAAAATGGCTGTGTGTGTTTTTGTGACTAGGCTCTGACCTAACATAATCATATGGTGTGCTTTCACTGTAAAGCCTTTTTGAAATCGGACATGATGGGTAGATTAACAAGAAGTTTATCTTTAATTTGGTGTATTGCACTAAATTTTGCGCTCTGCCTTTTCAGCGGAATGTTGTCGAGGGGTTCCGCTAGCCGTAAGAAATTAAGCATACGTCCAATAACCGAAGCTAATTGTATGGAATTTTTTATTTTAATAATTTACAATTAAACACCTGTAAAGAAAGACTCTTGTGAAGGCCAAATTACAGAAGAGGAACTTCTTGATGCAATTAAAGCATTTAAGTCCGGGAAAACTCCAGGGTAGGTTGGATGACATACCAGTTGATATACTCAGAGGACCATTATTAACGTGTTTTCACCACTCCTATATAAATGGTATATTATCAGACACTCAACAAGGTGGTCTGATTTCATTATTACTGAAACGGGAATCAAGTGGTAAATATAAAGATCCAGTCCATTTAAACAATTGGAGGTCTCTTACACTTCCTTGTTGTGATGCAAAAATTCTTGCAAAATTCATAAAATTCCAAAAAAGGTATTGTCGGATTTTATTCATCCTAATCCCAGTTTTTCTACATGGACGATACATTGGCGATATTATAAGACAAGTACTGGAAATAATAGAACACTATGAAAATTCTGGGAAACAAGGCCTGGTATTCATAGCAGACTTTGAAAAGGCTTTTGATAAAGTATGACAAGAGTTTATATATAAATGCCTATAAAATTTACATTGGAGAATTATCTTATAAAAATGTGTTAAAGTTATGTTTAGCAACCTAGGTGTAAAATAGTAAATAATGGATACTTCTCAAAAATGATTAAACTGCCAAGAGGAGTAATTCAAGGTTGTCCACTATCGGCATATCTATTTATTATTGCCATCGAAATGTTAGCTGTTAAAAAAAGAAATCTGATCCAAAAATAATATCAAGGGGTTAGAAATCCGTGGCTTAAAAACCAAAGATGTCATTGTATGCTGATGATTCATGTTGTTTTCTTTTAAAACCACAATTAGAATCCCTCCACGGCTTCATAGAGGATCTAGATAATTTTGCTAACCTCTGGATTAAAACCAAATTATGATAAATGTACTATATTACGGATTTGATCACTAAAAAAAATGATACTTTTACATTACCGTGTAGTTTACCAATAAAATGGTCTGACAGGGTTGTGGACACACTTGGTATGCATACTCCGACACTCCAATACATTTTTATAGAAAGTTGGCAAAAATAGATCATGCTACCATGGAAAGGAAAATACCTGTCTATTTGTGGAAAAGTCACCCTGATATGACGTGACTCTCCGCCAATAACTACATATAGATTGGAGGATTCCAAATTAAAACCAAAAGCCGCCTCATGGGTCTCCGAACCTGCAACTGTAGCAATGCATTTTGCACTGCGCCACTCGGGAAGCCCCATCCACAGAGTATTAAAATACAGAGATGTGTTGGTAAAGGTGTATTGTCCTGCTAGTTGCCCATAATGGGCTATTATAATACTGTCCAGGTCAGGATAACCAAAACATTTCTTTATTAAAGACTATCAGAAAGAATGTTGGTACTTATTTATTTTTATCCAAAGTCTTGAATGAGTGAGTCACTCAGCTTTATGTAGGTGCCGCTATATGAATCTGCCATCAACTTGATAATATATAACGATATTTTGGAAGTTATTTTGTTTTCAAAAAAACTAAAGTGAGCGATTGTAATCTGAATAAAGGCCAAAACATTTATTTCTGTTTTTAGAGTGTCATAACATGGCCCTTTCTGGGTATAGATTGTGGCCTCACTCACTCACACAGAGGTTCTGTTATCTCAGGTTGTACATTTCTGGCTGAGACTCTCTCCCCATGGCCATGCAGAAAGAGACAGAGAGAACAAAGGATTTCTAATGGCCATTTGATACAACATTTCCACTTGTGAGAAGGTGGGAATGGTCCATGGACATTTAAGGGACTGGTATAACGAGTGGGTTTCATTTGGTGACCTCAAGAGAGGACAGGAAACACACAGCTTTGTTTCTGAATGTGTACATTTCTCAATTATGGGGTTTGCATCTAATTCTTTATAACGTGAATGAGTAAAGATTAAACTTCTGTGATTTGTGAAATGATGTAAGGTGATGTTAAACCTGTAATGAAAGAGAATTGTATTCCCTTTAAAGTTTAACTAAGTTATTGGCCCGCCCCCGTGAGCACAGACATGATCTGGCGTCATAGAACCGCCTTTTCTATTGTTTCAAATAAAATAAAAACTCCTGAGGAAATCCTCTTCAGAACACACGTACCTCGATGGATACCAAGGGGGCACAGTTTGAGCTTAGACCACAAAACCCTCGGTATACGTTAAGGTTGAAATGGTTGTTGAATTCCTAACCATACCACGTGGAGCATTGGCTACATGGCGGAAATGGTTAGACTCTGAGACTAGACTATCGATCCCTACAGAATAAGAGCAAATCTTAAATACTAATTACTAGTATGCAGCTAGAAATTATGTCAATCCGGGATGCAAAGACCGACAACCGCCGAAACATCTATTCTATGAGAATATTTCTGAATGATACCACAAAAGACTTTGATCTTCAGGGAAGCAGAGAGAGCGAGAGAGAGACAGAGAGAGAGACAGAGAGAGAAAGACAGAAGGACTGACGATTCCAACAGAGATCACGACAACACACTGGGCGTAAATACTTATTGATTGCAATTATTCCCGAATGAGTGTGCGTTCATGTGCAATGGATTGGCATTTCAATTAATATAATTATCAACTGTGTAGTGACTCATTTTGTTCACATCCTTTTCAGTTCACACCCACTTCCCTTTGTCCACGAAGCCGTCATATTGGCTTAGCCTGCTTGGGAACCTCCCCTATCATTTCCTTGTAACCATAAATGTTGTTTGTTTATGCATTTCTGTAATTATTTAGTTAGTTAGTTTTAAAAAATGATTAAGACAATTGGTGTATGGATTATTCATAGTAAAGACTGGGTTCGTGCAGATAACCAACCATTTACGATATTTGGAATGAGACTAATGTGAGGTAAAGAATTATTCATTAATTAGTAGACTAATAAACAGATATTAAAATATCTGAAGCGTTATATTAGGAAAATTATCACTTTGTAATCTGAAGATTTTCCTTGGTGGCCCGACTTCCTAGTGAATAAGATTTACATGATTAGTTTAATCACGTAATAATAATTACAGAGAATTGATTTGAGAAAATAACAGTCTTCACATTAATGATGCCAAAGACACGACAAGAAGGAGAGAAGCACTAGGCCAATTGTGCGCCGCCTTATGGGACTCCCAATCACAATCGGATGTGATACATAATAATAATACTCAACTTCGGTTCTAATTTGGAAATACATTTAACTATAGAATTCTCCCCCTACTACCCTCCTTCTAGGCAAGTCTATTGTCCACCTACCTGCTGATAGCCATAATGGCGCTGTACAACGTGACCGTGTGTGTTTGAAATAATATTTTCCAGTAAGCAACAATTTGTTTACCTTCATTAGATAACTTTGATCCAATATTTCTGTAATTCAGTGATATTTATTCCCATAGTAATTAGTTATGGATCCATAACTACACATTTGCACTTTGAAAGACTATTTTTATCTTCATTTTATTAACGAAAGCATAAAGATACTGTAAATACTGAAATACTGTACCGCTGTTTTGAGTTAGAAATGTAACACTTAAGAGTACATAAGCATTGAATACATTGCAGGTGTGTGGATGTTCACACCTACAGTCGCCGGGCTATAAAGAGTCTATTGTCCAGCTAATCAGGCTACAAGTGTTTGAAAACCTGTCCATCACTACTGTAAATAAAAACACATCATCTTGTTTCCATTCTTTATTGTAACCACAATGTCACAAATAATTTGTATCTACCTTTCCAATGACTTTTAGAGTTTGGGATTAATTTGATTTATAAACCCTCTGGGCTTCCGTAAGGATGGAATGGAAAATATGGCTCGGTACAACGTGATAGGCTACCCAGTACTGGGCTATTTAGCTAAAGAATTCCCGTGTCGTGCGGGCACGTGGGCGACCGGGGTTTAATTCCCCAATTGGCAGGAAGGAGTAGGTTGTCCTTGTAAATAAGAATTTGTTCTTAACTGACTTGCGTAGTTAAATAAAGGTTACACAAAGAGCATGACATTTTTATACCATAATTGTTGTCTAAACAATAACCAAACGGAGACTCAGTCAAAATAAAAATCTCATTGATTTATCAAGACCATTCCCCATGCTTGTCTCAGAGCAGCGCAAAACGGTGCTAAAATAGTTGAAGGCTATTGCTTAAAATCCTATTGCTTCTAACTTCATTATGCTCTTTAAATAAAGACCTACACCACTTTTAACAGCACATTACTCAACATTAGTGAGACTCACGTCGCCTACGGTAGACCTACAGTATATCAAAACATATGACGTGACTCTCCGCCAATAATTACATATTGAGGATTGGAAGATTCCAAATTAAAACCAAAAGCCGCCTCATGGGTCTCCCGGTGGTGGCCGGCACAGGTATCTGTAGCAAAGCATTTTGCGTTGCGATTCTGTGACTTAAGACAGCTGCGCCACTGGGGAGGCCCCATCCACAAAGTATCAAAATACAGAGGTGTTAGTAAAGGTGTATTGTCCTACTAATAGCACATAATGGGCAATTATAACACTATACATGGTGTCCAGGTCAGGATAACCAAAACATTTATTAAAGACTATCAGAAAGAATGTTGGTACTTATTTTGATCCACAGCCATGAATGAGTGAGTCACTCAGCTTTATGTAGGTGCCAATATTTTGGAGGTTACTTCGTCTTTTAAAAAAATTATGAAAGTGAGCGACTAATCTGAATAAAGGCCTAAATCATTTTCGTAAAGGCCAAAAATTGTATTTGTTTTTATAGGAAGAGAAACGCTGGCCCAATTGTGCGCTGCCCAATGGGACTCCCAATCACGGTCAGATGTGATAAATAATAAAACTTAACTGAGAAATACATTTGACGATAGAGTTCTCCCCCTACCCTCCATATAGGCAAGTCTGTTGTCCAGCTACCCAGTGTGGCGAGGTGGGGGGCCACCCCCCCTTCCCTCCCCCATGGGCTAGGTCTGTCTTCTGTGCGTGGCTCTGCGGCCCATCCCGTGCCCCCTGCCCTCGTGCCTTGAACCTTGCGCGCTTTCAGTGGATACAGCTGGAGAATTGCAAGGCAATTCCATTGTGCACCACTCGGGTACCATGACCAATATGACCAATATATATATATATTGTCCTGCTAATAGCAGGGTTAATAATATGTCCGTGAGAATAGCCAAGGGACAGCCAGTTATCACTTTGTTTTCTATTCCTTTTAACAACGTGTTTTAATGTTTAAAAAGGCAGACTAACTAAACTAAATATAATTCTAAATTAATAATAAACCGCTTCGTTTAAAAAAATAACAATATTGGAGATTATTTTGTTTTCAAATAACATAAAATGAGTGAGAAAAATGCCATTCTTGAACATGGGGTGAGACATTGTTACTAATTTGTAAGTAAAGCCAGTTTCTTATTTAGAATTATTGATTTCTGTTTATAGAGGGAGAGAAACTAAAAACGTACAGTCATCTCATGGGTCTCCCAGTCGAGGCCGGCACGGGTGTTGATCCAGCATCTGTAGCAACTCCGCTTGCACTGCTGTGCAGTGTCTTGAACTGTTGCATCACTTAGGTGCTGCACAATGTGACTGGTCAGGAGTGGGCTACAGTACTACAGTAAGAGCAAAAATAATCTTCAAATAAAATCTTTAGTGTAACAACAGTTTTAGTAAGTAATACTGAAGTCATGCACAATTATCAGTTTCTATTTAGGTTTATGTCACCCATTCACTGTCATTTAGAGACGCAGTAGACCCAAAAGCATAATCAGTGAGCTAACTCCCCATTGCGGTGGTCTGGAGCAATGAAGCGGTGACACAGGGTACCGTACTAAACCACAAATAACTTCTAAGTCCCGCAGCATAATCAAAAAGCTTTTAGTGGAGCAACCACTGTAGGTTTTGTATTGAAGTCAACATACTCAGTGGAGGACAGAAGCTAGCTGTGTGTGCTGCTGAGGGTACTTATTGACCTTCATTGCAGAACCGTGTGTCTTAATCAATTATGTTGGTGACAAGTCAATATATTTAGCATAATTTTTTTTAAATAACTTTTTTTATATTTCACGATTTATATTTTAATGAAATTAACTGAGGAAGATTGTCCACCCCTTCCTCCTCTGAGGAGCCTCTACTGGTCCATTTAAAAAAATATATAATTGATGGAAAAACTTTCCCGTAAATTTCCAGAATTTTTCCAGACATTTTCCATGGGAAGTTATATCAGGGAATTTTCGTAATTTTGCTTAAATTCATCAAAATTTAGCTTATAACAGTGAACCTTTTTGTGGGATAAACATAAGACAATTCTAGGTCTTGTGGCATATTTTGGTTAAACTAGACCCAATTCAACAGATTGTCAACCCTCTGCATGCACAGTGCACTCTTCCATCACATGTACAGCTGATTCTCAAGATATTGCACACTAATGAGATGCTATTTGGCCCACACAACTAGTCTGTCTGAGCTAAGGACTACATGCTTTCTGGTAAGTTTTGTTTACAATTTTCGGTGGGGTGAATATATTTTATACGACAAACATTATTTTTTGTTAAACTAGTAAATAGTAGTCAGCAGCAAAGTGTGTTTAAATCATTAACAACTTGGTAGCAAAACCTAACTAGCAGAAATTGTTATCATGTGGGTTTTTAGCTTGCATGAGCCCGCTAACTGAGGAGTGTTAATTCACATGTTTCCATACATGTTTAATTTTAAAACATGTATCTTGCAAAGGAGTTGTTTAACCTAACTGCTTAAACTATTTATCTGTACATGGAATTTTATTTGGAGTTTTTTGCTCATGTTTTTCTACTTTTTCTAATCTTTCCAGGAAAATGCCAAAGGCACTATCTGATGTGTGGGGACATTTCACTGCAGCTAATGTAGAAGTGAAAGCTGTGTACATTTTCAAATACTGTGCCAAATCATATGTGAAGAATGCAACAAAGATGTAGAATCATCTGGCCAAGTGCATAAAGATCCCTCAGCGCTCAACACAAGCAACCTATGACAAAAGTCCCTCTACTTCTATTTGAGGGAAAACTACCTGCCCTCCAGGATACCTACACCACCCGATGTCACAGGAAGGCCATAAAGATCATCAAGGACAACAACCACCCGAGCCACTGCCTGTTCACCCCGCTATCATCCAGAAGGTGAGGTCAGTACAGGTGCATCAAAGCAGTGCCCGAGAGACTGAAAAACAGCTTCTATTTCAAGGCCATCAGACTGTTAAACAGCCACCACTAACATTGAGTGGCTGCTGCCAACATACTGACTCAACTCCAGCCACTTTAATAATGGAAATTGATGTAAAAATGTATCACTATACACTTTAAATAATGCCACTTAATATGTTTACATACCCTACATTACTCATCTCATATGTATATACTGTACTCTATATCATCTACTGCATCTTGCCTATGCCGTTCTGTACCATCACTGATTCATAAATCTTTATGTACATATTCTTTATCCCTTTACACTTGTGTGTATAAGGTAGTAGTTGTAGAATTGTTAGTTAGATTACTCGTTGGTTATTATATATTGTCAGAACTAGAAGCACAAGCATTTCGCTACACTCGCATTAACATCTGCTAACCATGTGTATGTGACAAATAAAATTTGTTGTGAAAATGATGAATCAGCCACCTTATCGATAGCAACAGCTCATGGTCCTCCTGGAATCATATTTTTATTTGAGTCAATGGATGAATGTAGTCAGAGAAATGCTGATGAATGTCTTGCTCAAGTTGTGTATGCAACTGCTTCACCTCTGATGCTCACAGGCAATGTGCATTGGAAGAGATTTCTAAATGTTTATCACCTAGCATACACCCCTCCAACCAGACATGCTTTATCTACTCATTCGTTGGATGCAGAGTTCAACAGAATTCAAGTGAAGGTCAAGCAAATCATAGAGAAAGCAGACTGCATTGCAGTCATCTCTAATGGGTGGTCGAATGTTCGTGGGCTAGGAATAATTAACTACATCATCTCCACCCCTCAACCAGTATTCTACAAGAGCACACACACAAGGGAAAACAGACACACCGGTCTCTACATTGCAGATGAGCTGAAGGCAGTCATCAATGACCTTGGACCACAGAAGGTATTTGCACTGGTGACAGACAATGCTGTGAACATGAAGGCTGCTTGGTCTAAAGTGGAGGATTCCTACCCTCACATCACATGCATGGAATCTGCTCGTCAAGGACATCATGACACTGAAAACAATGGGATACACTCTACAAGAGAGCAAAGGAAATGGTTAGGTATGTGAAGGGTCATCAAGTTATAGCCACAATCTACCTCACCAAGCAAAGTGAGAAGAATAAGAGCACCACATTGAAGCTGCCCAGCAACACCTGTTGGGTGGTGTTGACATCATGTTTGACAGTCTCCTGGAGGGGAAGGAGTCTCTCCAAGAAATGGCCATATCACAGTCTGCCGATATGGACAGCCCCATCTAGAGCATCCTCCTGGATGATGTATTTTGGGAGAGAGCGGTAAGCAGCCTGAAACCTATAGCAGTAGCCATTTCACAGCTTGAGGGCGACAATGCCATCCTGTCTGATGTTCAGACTCTGCTTGCAAATGTAAGAGAAGAAATCTGTACTGCCTGGCCCACTTCACTGTTGCTCCAAGCAGAGGAAACTGCAGTTCTGAAATACATCAAAAAGCGTGAAGACTTCTGCATGAAGCCATACACGCCACAGTGTACATGTTGGACCCCATGTATGCTGGCAAGAGTATCCTCTCTGGTGCAGAGATCAACAAGGCCTATGGTGTCATCACTACCGTATCTCACCACGTTGGCCTCGATGAGGGCAAGGATCTTGACAGTCTGGCGAAGTACACTTCCAAGTAAGGGCTTTGGGATGGAGATGCAATATGGCAGTCGTGCCAACATATCTCATCAGCCACTTGGTGGAAGGGACTTTGAGGATCTGAGGCTCTTTCCCCTGTTGCCTCCATCATCCTCCAAATCCCACCAACATCAGCCACCTCAGAGCACAACTGGTCCTTGCTTGGAAACACACACCAAAGCACACAACAGGCAGACCAATACAAGTGTTGACAAATTGGTGGCCATTTTGGCAAATTTTAGGCTTTTTGAGCCTGACAACGAGCCATCCTCAACCAGGTTGGAAAGTGACAAAGATGAGGCCTCAGAGTCTGATGTTCAAGAGGTGGACATTGAGGAGGTCCAGGGAGAAGACTTGGAAGCCTGGAAGGAAGACAAATAAAGCATTGGTTTCTACACTATCATTTTACAGATGTACAGTTGAAGTCGGAAGTTTACATACACCTCAGTCAAATACATTTAAACTCTGTTTTTCACAATTCCTCACATTTAATCCTTGTAAAAAGTCCCTGTCTTAGGTCAGTTAGGATCACCACTTTATTTTAAGAATGTGAAATGTCAGAATAATACTAGAGAATGATATATCTCAGCTTTTATTTCTGTCATCACATTCCCAGTGGGTCAGAAGTTTCATACACTCAATTAGTATTTGGTAGCATTGCCTTTAAATTGTTTAACTTGGGTCAAACATTTTGGGTAGCCTTCCACAAGCTTCCCACAATAAGCTGGGTGACTTTTGGCCCATTCCTCCTGACAGAGCTGAAGTAACGGAGTCAGGTTTGTAGGCCGCCTTGCTCGCACACACTTTTTCAGTTCTGCCCACAAATTTTCTATAGAATTGGGGTCAGAGTTTTGTGATGCCCATTTCTTTTTATTTCTTTTGATTTCCCATGATGTCAAGCAAAGAGGCACTTAGTTTGAAGGTAGGCCTTGAAATATATCCACAGGTACACCTGCAATTGACTCAAATTATGTCAATTATCAGAAGCTTCTAAAGCCATTACATAATTTTATGGAATTTTCCAAGCTGTTTAAAGGCACAGTCAACTTAGTGTATGTAAACTTCTGACCCACTGGAATTGTGATACAGTGAATTATAAGTGAAATAATCAGTTTGTAAACAAATTTTGGAAAAATTACTTGTCATGCAAAGTAGATGTCCTAACCGACTTGGCAAAACTATAGTTTGTTAACAAGAAATTGGTGGAGCGGTTGAAAAACGAGTTTTAATGACTCCAACCTAAGTGTATGTACACTTCCGACTTCAACTGTATGTTGAAAACGTTTTTGGGAGATGCGATGGATCATTGGGGATCATTCAATATTCCCTGTCTTTTGTTGTTCAGTGAAATCATCCCATGTGAAGAGTCAACTCATTTAATTAAAGTTCAATTCATAACTAACTAGTTTTTAAAATTTAAATTGGAAGTATTGAATCATTTGCAATTATGTCTACTTATAATAAGGTAAAAGCTTTATGTTTCTGTCTACATATGATATGGTAAATATATCCAATGCAAAAAAAATACATTTACATGGTTTTAATATTAATTCCCATATATTCCTGCGGCAAGTTTCCACCTCCGGATATTCCCCAAAATGTGCAACCCTAATAGATACAGAGAACTTGTAAACGAATCTCCTCTTCGTCTGAGGAAGAGTAAGAAGGATCGGACCAATATGCAGCGGGGTATGTGTCCGTCATAATTTATTGACTGAACGCACAAAAAAACAAAATAACAGTGAAATGGAAGAAACGAAACAGTTCTGTAAGGTGACATACACTAAACAGAAATTAACCACCCACAACCTCAGTGGGAAAACAGGCTACCTAAGTATGGTTCTCAATCAGAGACAACGATTGACAGCTGCCTCTGATTGGGAACCATACCAGGCCAAACGCATAGAAATACCCAACATAGGACAAAAACATTGAATGCCCACCCCGACTTACGCCCTGACCAACCTAAAATAGAAACATATAAAAGGAACTAAGGTCAGAGGACGTGACAGAACTCATTGCTCTCTATGGCTGTAACCTGAGTTGCAGGGGCAAACCATGCAAGTACACTACCTTCCCTTTTCCACTGAGAGAGCGTGACTGACATTCCTCTGTGTGCCTTTTCCCACAGACCCAGGATATCTCTGTTTAAGCCAAGGACACCTGACGCGGTCTATGAACACTGTCACACCAGTGGCAGGCAATTAGAGAGCTGTAAAGTTCATGGTTGACGATAGAGTAGAATCTCGCCAGCCAAACTCTTGATTGTTCCTAGGATGAATCTCACTAGACGCATTAACGGGTTATTTCACCCTGTGGGACCCTGGGTTTGTTTTGATCATGTTCGAGGGATTTTTAGGTCAGTGAGATGTGTCTCACACATAATTGGCCACGAAGAGGCTTCTACTAATTCTACCAATTGAAGCCAAACATAATTTAGACAAGGGTAGCTGGGCAGCCACATATAGTAGGTCCCTGAGTTTTTTTCCATGTGACCTGATCAGGACAAACTCAGGGTCCTATAACCAATGGCAGGGGGAAAACTCACCTGGATGTGGGGCTGCAAATGAAATTCTGTGTAGTCCCAAATGGCACCCCATTTCCTATATAGTTCACTACTTTTTCCACTTAGGCCCTTGTCAAAAGTACAGCACTTTATAGGGAATAGGATGTAATTTGGGAAGCAGGCCCAGTCAGCCAAGGGCCTGGGGAGACCTGGCAGATTAGAGCCCACCAACGCAGGTGGCTGCCTGGGTGGAAGCTCTAATGGGAAGTCATCCATCCCCACTGCCTGCCTGGCATAACCCTGTCCATCACCGGGCTCCCACCACCGTGCCAGGGAAAACCAGCTGATAACACTGAGCTGTCAGACACCCTAATCCCCCATCATTCAGAGGACAAAGGCTGTTGTCCGCCACACAGGCTAGGCGAAACGATGCAGAGCACATCAAACACTGAGTCCCACCTGCACAGGGAGATACTGACCATTTTAAAAGAGCCTCATAGTACATTTCTAGACAGCTGCTTGCTAGCTGGGGCACATGATACTCTAATAGACCACTAACACCTGGCTTTCTGGTGCTTTCAAAGAAAGTGATTAAAGGTTATTTACAATGTGTCCCGTTGATTTGTAGCCTGGTATATAAACTCTGTCCAGAGAATAAAATGGGAGTTTCAAGTATCTGTATCTATGGCTTGGAAATGATTTTGCAACGAAAACGAGTTTCTATTGGACAAACGCAGGTAAGTCACTCCCCGTTTCGTACCGTTTGCTTCTGTTAGGTTATAAGGGTAAACGGCTTCCGTTTCCAGAGGTAACATTAATGAATATAGCCTAATGTAGGAAAATATGTTGTTATCTATCGTTTAAAAATGTTATCAATAATAATTTCAATGGAAAACTAACCGGATTAAAAAGGAAGGATGTAAAAAAAAAAAAAAAATCAGCCAAAGTAAAATACGTCAATATATTCCAAGAGTCCATTTTGCTTACCTGTTCCAGAATCTTTCGATACCTCTGGTTGGCTTGGTCAATCAACTCCCGAACTGTCCATTCTCCTTTACACGGAACGACCACTGCAGTTGCTCCAAAAGTTACAGTGACTTTCATGTTGTCCTTGTCATCCGAAAAAAAAAGTTATTTGAAGAACAGCCTCCTTTGATCATTTGTATATTCCTCTGTGATTCATTCACATGTGCGAGGCTGCGAAGTGCTTGATACCGCACAAGCCTCAACCGAAACTGGAGCATAGGTGTCACTGGACGAATTTACACTGACAAAATTAATGACAAATTAATGAACGGATTAGCTTTCATTATTTTGTCTGCTGAAATATACCTGTTGATCATTGCACCTGGAAGTTGATCAACATAAATCGGATCAATGATAGGTTTCCACTAGTTACCACAGCTACGAAGTCAAAATTGGCTATAGGCCAATCGTAAAAATGTATGAAAACAAAAATGAAGAATTTAAGGTTAGCAAAGTGGTTAGGTTCATAATCTGATTTACGAAGATACATTTTTTTTAAATGAGCATGGTTTATGACTGGCTGTGGTAACAAGTGACAACCCAATGTTAGGCTGTTGATAAACGTATCAACGATTGCTTCGAATATTTATCTTCTCAAAGGTTCAACTTCCTCGTCTTACCTACTTTAAGCCATTTTCTGATTGTAAACGACGTAGAGCCTGTTTACCATAAACCCTGCTTTGATTTTATACCCTACGTTTTAAAAAGTTACAAGTTCAAAGCGGAAACATGCCTACCAAACAACCACGAGCATATCACTGCCTACACTTTGTCAAAGGGTCAATTATGGCGAGTGATTGAGAGCTTAATATGCTGATTGTATGCGTGAGCGAGCATTGCAAAATAAATGTATCTTTCAATAATTTCACCCACACTGCTTGTGAGTCTGCGTAGCCAGCAGCTAAGATATAACCTGCAAGTCTCTCCCATCTCATTGTTTTTTAGGAGCATATACCCATGTGGGTGATTGAAAGATGAAATTAGGTCCACACTCAGTACAGTTGGTGGTGGTAATGCACCTTAAAGTTGGGTGTGAACCGCAATATAAAGTCCAAAGAAAAAATAAAAAGCCTGAAGGAGGAGAGATTACTAGACATGTACTCGGTTTACCCTTTTATCTGTGGATTAATTGTCTAGGGAGAACCTTGTGCATTTCAGGTTAAATAACAACCCAATGTTTATATCCTAGGACAAATTAGCTAGCATCAGCAAGCTAGCTAGCAAAATTGCCATAAATGTTTAATGCTTTTCGACCTGTCCCCAAATAATATAGTTTGGTTCAGTGTTTGTTTTGATATTTCAACCTGCATGTCCTGATCGCATCTGGTGGTGTGACAAAATCAACATGTGTGCAATGACACACGCGGACGAGCGGTGTGGTCAGCATTCCAACACACAGCCATGGCCTAAAAAAAACATATTCAAGCCTCAGCTTTAGCCTAAGAGACTTGTTGATAAGAAATATATTTTAGTTTAGGTTATTAAATGAATTTCTCAAGCCGGCCAACCATGCTAATATGAAATCCCTGAAAATGTCTGTTTAATTTGATGAGGTAGAACATTATTATTTAAAATCTTAAATTCTGTTTTTCTTCAACTTCTAACCCCTAAGTAGGAAATGTTGCCATCTGGTTTCCACCTATCCAATCCCCTGGTTTGCAGTCGTTTTGGATCTCAGAAATAGTCCACTCTCTCACCCCATTTACAGTGCAACCACAACCCACTACCCTCATCTCTCCTATCACATCCACTCAACTCATCCCCTCCTCCCATTCCTGACAAGATCCCATAATACCCCACCTGTCTCTCTTCTCAAAGGAATCGTAGAATGATTCTGCCATCTCATTACTACTGTAAACATCTGGTAAATTGCTTTTACATTTTAAATGGCATATTAATGCACATAGACAGACTCCACCTCCTCTTATTTTGGCTGTTACCTTTTTTTCTAAAGTGAATTTCTTTGGCCACATCTACCCCAAAACCAGAAACTGATGGATTCATATAGAATGCGTCCCAAATGGCACCCCATTCAGGGAATAGGATGCCATTTGGGACGCAGTCATAAACACAACAATCAATTACGATTTCTGACATTGTAATCCCCCTCTAGATATCCCTACTGTGAACTGAACAATGCCTCCTTCCCTCTGCTCATCTCATCAGTGCAGCAATCAACAAGGTATGAAAGGGCGAGAGAGAGAGAGAGAGAGAGAGAGAGAGAGAGAGAAAAAAAAAAGCACCAAGCCATCTGTGTAGGTAGCCCAGGCCAAGCTAGCCAATCCTGCATTGTGTCCTGTCCTCCTCCTCTTTGGTGGGCTGGTTATCCCACAATAACAATTAATGCTGGATTACACAGTGTTACACCTAGCATTTGCATCGCCATTGCGGAGATATATGATTCAATTTATGTTTTCCCCCACAATGTGATTGTAGTAGGAGGTGGACTAACTGTACAGTACTGTGGGACCTTGGTTTTTGTGCACAGACTTGGCAGTGGTCAAACCCATTCAACTTGCATGAAATGAGTGTCATTGTAGGGGCACTATTGTGCTGTAGTATTGTCAATGTCCACACTGGAGCAGTGGCAGGTGAAGGATGAAAGCCATTACACAGACATGTGTGCTTCATTGTGGTCATGCATTAAGACTCAACACAAAAGAAAGAACTACATTATTTGTCTCAGTGAAAGCGGTTCAGTCGAAACTGTGGCACACACACTAATCTTGCTGTTCTTTCCTTTATCTCTATCATCAATCAATCAAATGTATTTTACATCAGCAGATGCCACAAAGTGCTTATACAGAAACCCAGCCTAAAACCCCAAAGAGCAAGCAATGCAGATGAAGAAGCACAGTGGCTAGGAAAAACCTACTAGAAAGATAGGAACCTAGGATGAAACCTCGAGAGGAACCAGGAGCTTTAGTATCCCTCAATTATGTGTGCTACTTACTATAGCATTTTGTAGTATAGTATATAATACCATGCAGTACAGGGAGGGGCAACTGGCGGCCGGTGGCCCCCCCTTTTTTAAGCACACGGATACATTTTTTGGAACTCAGTCAGGGTCTGAGAGTTAGAATAGTAGAATACACAAGGTGTAATTTTGAAATGTGGTTGTGCATCAGCAGTTTTTCTCTTGTTATGTCAGTCACTGACAGTCACTCAATTAGTCAGCTAACATTTTGTAGATTGGTAAATTCGTCTAGCCAGCTATCTAAACTTGTAATCATGGTTGAGTTACCGACCGGGGGCCCTAATTGATTTTGTTAGGCACTCTCACTGCAAACATTTCTCTCCACCCTGTTGTAAAATGTATAGAATTCCAGGAAATTAACTCTAAATTCTAATATTTTTCTCTAAAACTATCAGGAGGGAGGCTCTTTGACTGGATGTGGTTACGCAGATCCATGAGCCACTGCGGCCCCTCATGATGAGTTAAGATCTTCTGTGACCCCCACCCCAATCAAAGTTGCCCATATCTGCTACAGTAAATATTACAGTATTATCCAGAAGAAGAAAAAAACAGTGTATTAAATATTACAGTAATGTCCACAAAAACACCACAGTCCGCAGAAACACTGCAGTTTTTAAATTAAAGTAAATACTACGATATTTAATTTGCTGATACCCTGCTCATACCACTCCCCCATATTCTAATTTGTGTCACACATAAGTGAGAAACCTACATGCCAAGTATATACCATATATTGTGTTCCCTACAAGTAATAGAAAAGAACAGAAGCCCGGAACTACCCGTTCAGACCCCAGTCCTACCTATAGGTTCTGGAAAATGTACTATTTCTGTATTTATTACGGAGGATTCCTCAAGGAGAAGGCCTACACTTTTATGTCAAAGACAATAAAGCAAAAGCACTGTAGTAAATACTACAGTAATGTCTGCAAAAATAATAAAGTAAATGCTATAGTATACCACAGTCCGCAAAAACCCTACAGTATACACTACATTATACTACAATTTGCAGAAAACACAACATTTATTACTATAGTATATACCACAGTTGTCACGACTTCCGCCGAAGTTGGCCCCCCTGCCTGTTCGGGCGGTGCTCGGCGGTCATCGTCACCGTCCTACTAGGCCCCACCGATCCCTTTTTCGTTTGTCTGTTTGTTTTGTCTTATTAGTTTCACCTGTGTTTCTGTTGTTTGGTTTAATTAGCTTCCCTATATTTAGTAGGTAGACCCGCCCTTGTTTTGTGCGGGATTGTCTTTATGTTACGTGTGTGCATTTTAGGTAGTGGTGGATTTTCTTTTCTTTAACTTGGCACCCTGTGGTTTTTGGGTTTTCTCGTTGTGTGTCCCACGCCCTGTATTTGTTGGGCTTATTATTTTGTTGTGCCTGAGTAAAGCACAACCTCAGTGGAACTCTCTCTGCGTCTGATTCCTGCACCCATCTACTCCTGCGTGACAACAGTTTCCTTTTATTACAGTGTTTTTAAGGGAAAGGAAATGGAAAGGGGGATACTTAGTCAGTTGTACAACTGAATGCCTTCAACTAAAATGTCTCTAACATATTTAACCCAACCCATCTGAATCAGAGAGGTGCGTACTATAGTGAACTGTAAATACTACACTATATTACACTATACTCCAGTACATACTGAACTGCACTGCTGGTTAAGGGCTTGTAAGTAAGTATTTCACGGTAAAGCCTACACTTGTTGTATTCGGCGCATGTGACAAATAAAGTTTGATTTGATACTATAGTATTCACTGTAGTGTTTTTGCAGACTTTAATGATTACTACAGTAAAGTCTGCAAAAACACTACAGTGAATACTATAGTATTTATGCCATACTATAAATGGTATTTTTTTCATGTGGGGAGGCTCGAAACAGCATGTCCTGGACAAGGTGGCAAATCCGATGAACAGGTCAGGGTTCCATAGCCGGCAGAACAGCAGAAACTGGATCGGCAGCACAACCAGGTGGACTGGGGACGTGGACAGCCAAGATTCGTCAAGTCAGGTCCTGAGGCTCAGGTCCTCTGGGAGGGGAGACAGAGAGAGAGATTTCACTCTTGTTTATTATTTATTTCACTTGCTTTGGCAATGTAAACATATGTTTCCCATGCTAATAAAACCCATTGAATTGAATTGAGAATGTGAGAGAGAGTAGAATTAGAGGGAGCATACTTAAGATCACACAGAACACCAGGTAAGAACAGGAGAATTACACCAGATAGGGTCAGTCTGTCCTAACTCCCCGACACATAAGACTATTGCAGCATAGATTCTGGGGAATGAAACAGAGGGGGTCGGTGGACACTGTGGCCACCTCCAAAGTTACACACGGACAGGGACAACTAGGTAGGATATAATCCCACCCACTTTGCCAAAGCACAGCCCCCACCAATGGGATATCAACAGTCCACTAACTGACTACCCTGAGACAAGGTTGAGTATAGCCCACAAAGATCTCCCCACCACACAAGCCTGATGGGGTGCAAAACCAGACAGGAAGATCACATCAGTGACTCAAGCCATTCAATTTGAGTATAGCTGGCATGACATGATGCACCCTGACCCTCCTAGGGACTGCATGGGTAAGTGCAAGCAAGCCAGTCACTCAGCCCCGGTAATAGGGTCAGAGGCAGAGAATACCATTGGAGAGAGGGGAGGCGGCCGGGCAGAGACAGCAAGGGTGGTTCGTCACTCCAGTGCCTTGCCGTTCACCTTCGCACCCCTTGGCTAGACTTACACTCAATCACAGGACCTACTAAAGAGATGAGTCGTCAGTAAAGACTTAAAGGTCGAGATTCAGATTCAGAAAACTTTAATGTCCTCAGAGAGGCAATTAATCTTGCAGCAATCAATAAACATATCACATATAAAAATAAATAGCTACGGATATTTGCCAGCAAATAGGCAGGGTAAGTGCAGTTTCATTGTGCAAGTGGTAAGTTCAATTAGTCCAACGTTTTGTTAAGTTGCAGAATTACATTCGGAATAAAAGTGTACTTGGCCCTATTTATTTTTAACCTTAGGTAGTCTGTACCTGCATTCAGAGGGAAGGAGCTGGAATTCCGGGTGGTGTGGATGGGTAGAGTCAACCACTATTTTATTCTCCTTATGAAGGGCTCTGGCCAGGTTAGAGAGATGACAGTTCTTGTTGTTGCTGCCCCATGATTTTTCTGCAAGTTCTGACTATCTTGCCCAACCTATTTTCCTGCGCAACCTTGATATTCCCAAACCAGCAGGTCAAGCAGTAGGACAGAATGCTCTCAATGAATCATTTGTAATAGAGAACCATGATGGTTAGATCAACATTAAAAAAGTGCAGTTTCCATAGGAAATACAGTCTCTGTTGGCTTTTCTTAAATAGTGTCAGTCCACTGATCCCAGGACAGCTTGAGGTCAATGACTAGCCAAGTTATTTGTACTCCTCCACAATTTCAATGGGCTCACCTTTTATCAGTGGTGGTGTGTGCATGGTAGTGTTCCTTCGAAAGTCAATCACCATGTCTTTTGTTTTTTTAAGTGCTTAATTTTAGATGGGATGACACACCGTCATGTCTGAGTCTCTCACATGGATCGGCAGACCATTACATAAAAATGGAGCTCTATGGGAGAAAGCCCTGCCGCCAGCTGTTTCCTTAGACATTCTAGGAACAATAAGGAGGCCTGTGTCTTGTGACCGTAGAGTATGTGCAGGTCTGTACGGCAGTACCAAATCAAAAGGTAAGCAGGAGCATGTCGACGTCGTAGATGCTACAAGAGGTAAGTGGGAGTCGATACATCCTGATTGAAACGCTGAACAAAGTATAACATATCTGAAATGTAGAACAGTTAGTCCTCTTTTCACTGTTCCTCTTGCACCTCAAAAGTATAACGTCCTCCACCCACAGTTCCTTTTTTTTCAATATGGATCCTTTTTTTGCACACAATATCTACCTTTAGAAGGGGAAGAACAATAGAAAGCACATTCATAAGGTCCTTCTTCCTGTTGACTCTTTGGTCTCCGATGTCACTTCCCTTTTGATCAGCCAGTGTAGCTATTTGCTGAACCACCTGTCCCACTGGTCTGGTTGGTAGAGGTAAAACAATACCATATGTGTTGGGCAATATGCTCAGCACAAAATAGTTCCCACTGTCATCCATCCCTACAGAGAATGCGAAAGAGGGTTTGTGGGTTGTGTGTGTGTGTGTGTGCATTTGGGATTTTATTAACTTCTGCTATATTACACAGTAAAAATCGCAGGATGTTTTTGTGTCCAACTTTCTTGGAGTGCAATTTTGAGAGTAGTTGTCGCGGTCAATAATGTCGTTGATTTGCTTTCAGATTTAGATCAGTGGCAGGTTTTTAAAGAGCAGAATCGACTGGTACTCAGTAGTCGTGCCACCACCTCCGTGTTTTAGCTCAGTGTGGGATCAGGTTTTGTCAATAGCCGTCCTCCTGCTTACAATAACAGGCTAAAACAGTAACATGGATTACTCACAGAGCCCCAGAGACGGACCGTTGTGTGTGTGTGTGTGTGTGTGTGTGTGTGTGAGAAACATATCCACATCCTTTTATCTCAAGGGTTTCGTCATCCTCCTTTTAACAACTGGCAGATTTAGATCCAATCCATTTGATCTGTCGTCACTGTTATTAGAGGTTAAGCATACAGTATGTGTGCCGATAAATCAAAGGATGGATGTATTGTTTTTCCAGGGATACTCTCACTCCATAAATGTTATGGGAGACAAGGCCGCGGGAATCAGGATGTAACACACACACACACACTCACAGTGAGAGAGCTGCACACACACACACAAACACACGGAGAGCTGTGCAAATAGAGAGAGCGCCAGGTCTTCTGTTTTCATTTTCAGCTCAGGATTCGGCAGGCAACTAGCAATGTTTTAACAACCCCAATTCAATTTCACCTCGTAACCAAACAACGGCGGGGTTATGTGTCAGAACCGCCTCGGGCCATCTCTTGAACTCCCAATGTTGTGGTGGAGATAAGGTAAATAGAAACAGGGCAATGTAACTGCACATTTCATGTGCTTATGTCATTGATAATTCATTAATGTGTTAATGGAAGTTTTAAGTATAGTCCATAATGGCCCAAAGTTGTCCCTAACTGTAAATGAAGGTGGCGGGGGTAGCCTAGTGGTTAGAGCGTTGGACTAGTAACCGGAAGGTTGCAAGTTCAAATCCCAGAGCTGACAATCTGTTCTTCTGCCCCTGAACAGGCAGTTAACCCACTGTTCCTAGGCTGTCATTGAAAATAAGAATTTGTTCTGAACTGACTTGCCTAGTTAAATAAAGGTAAAAAAAACATTTTTTTTAAAAAGGACCTTTAGCTTGTATATGAACCAGTCCCCAATCTTGACCTTAACTAATAAGGGGGTAGGAGAATATGTCAACCAAGACCAATGGTTAGGGTCTACCTACCAAATGTCAGCCGCTTAACACTGTCTGTGATCTAAAGAGTGTGTGTATAGGTGTGTGTGTGTGTGTCTATCTGTGCGTGTGTGCATGTGAGTGCGTCTTTTTTGTCAGGGCACCAGGGTGATCATGTATCAAGAGGCGGATTTGTGGGTAGATGGCTGAACTAATGTTGACATGAATGGAGTACAGTATTCTCTCTCTCCACTCATAACTATTCTCTCCAGGCCCAAAACCTCCATGTTGAAAAAACAGATGTAACCATTCTCATCCTCCATATCCTGAAGGAAGGCTGTTGTGTGGGTTGCCATAATTAGAGACTATTTTCAGTGTGTTTATGGACTAGGGTTTGAGTTGAGGACAATGTGAAACAGAGCCAAAAGCACAACCTTTGAGTACAAGGCCTGTTGCATATCAGAACCAGTCAATACATGGGTTGCATCCCAAATGCACCCTATTCCCTATTCCTACTCCTTTTCGCTATGGAACCTGGTCAAGTAGTGCAGTGCATATGTATGATCTTAGTTTAACCAGTACTAATGCAGCAAAAAAGAATCCTGCAGCAACAGGATTTGAACGTTTAGTCCGTTCACACTTTTCCACGGATGTAATGTAAAGTTCTGCCGATGTAATCTGTGGTTTGGCTATTAGCTCGCCAAAATGAGGGTATATTAGTCCTATAATGTTAATATAACTGTGTGTTACTGCAGGTTTTTAGTGAATTTATGTAAATCCTGCGGCGCAGGAGAATTCTCGGCAAAAACAGAGTGTCAAATTAAGATCCTACACCTGTATGTAGGGAATGGGGTGTCATTTGAGATGCAGTCACGGCTAAATCACCCGTGAGAAGGCCAAATGAGTTGGCTCTTACTCTTACTGCGACTCTAAATCTTGATATTTTTAGGCAGAAGAAAAATCAGCTGAACTTAATGACAAATGTTTGTCTTGGTCATTTGGTGCAGCTATACAGAAAGGATTACAATTGTTGGAAGGCTCCATAACAAGCTTTGTACAGAACACTCAACATCAGCTTTTTGTAGCAAATAACCAATGTGATGTTGGAATGTGTCTGTTACACAAGCAGAGGAGTAATGTTTCCAGAAAATGGTTTTGTGGTGGGATCACTACAAGCGAGGATCTACGAAGAAACCAAACCATTGTGTTATATCACCAGGAAAAGGGGAAAAAATGGAACATGCAGATCTAAGAAATAGGTAAATACTATTACATGTAAAACTTCAGAGTTTTACAAACTTTCCTGTCTATTCCCTATTTGTGTTTGTGTTTATTATGGATCCAAGGCAGTAGCTAATCATCCTGGGGTCCATCAAAAGGAATGCAGTTATATACAACTAAAAACATTTAATTACATTTCACAACAGATTTCACAACATATTAGGTGTGTGCCCTCAGGCCACTACTATACTACAACACAAAATCCACGTGTACGTGCATGTAGGGTGCATATGTTATCATGTGTGTGTGTCTGTGTGTTTGTCTCTTAATTACGAGGATGTAATTAAGTGTCCTCATCGTTTCCTATGAGAAAACTATAAAAGAAAATAGGTGTTTTTTGGATGATTTAGCCAGGAGCTTTTCTTTACCATGTGTTACAGATACAAGTATCCTGTGTGTATTTCTTTTCTCTCCTTCCTCCCCTCCTCACAGGTGGCAATCATCATTCCACAATCAGGCATCAATCAGAAGACACCTGCTCCTTTTCCTTTACCCTATCACATCCCCTTTCCCTTGGTTTAAAAACCCAGTCAGTTGTTTTCTCTGGAGCTTGATCTCTCTGTCTCTCTCTTTGTATGCAGAGAGCTCTTTTGTTTTTTGCAACTACATGTCACGTTGTCTGTTATCCTGTGAGTGTTGTTTTGTTGCGGTGATTGACTGTTTGTTTGATGGTGGGAAAAGGGGGTACGAAGACAAGTCGCTAATGGGCATACACTATCTGGAGGTAAACCCCCCCCCCATTACCATGTTTAAAAAAATAAACCTTGAGTGTTTGACGGTATAGTTAAGTTGTCTGTGGTTTTTGTTCTCACTGTTACTTTTTCAATATTATTTGCGGGTCTCGTTGCCATCTCCCCCCTAGATTGCAGAGCCAAAGGGATTTGTAACACCATGTGACATGACCACAATTTCATGAGGCTATTGAGCCCAGATATATTCCTTGTCAGTAACATTGTCAGGAAACACACTATACATGTCTACCACAGTAAGACTCATATCTCCATGCAACGGTGGTGAATAGAAGAGCTTAACCAGTGAAGTCTGAGTTTCTCACCCTGTTCCCTATTTTCTATTCACCTCAATGGGTAAATGAGAATCTGTAAAAAGCAGATAGGTACCCGACGCACACACACACACACACACGTACACATTCTCTAATGGATCAAATTAGTTCACTGTCACATAAACCTGTTTCTTACTCCTCTCATCCTGTCGTTGTTTTCTCCTTTCTTTTCCTCTTTTTTTGTATTTTACACCTCGGCCTAGCTGCCGCCGGAAAGAGTAAGTGGGTAATTAGTTAAACCACATTCAGATGAGTTGCTTTAATATAAGTTATTTATGCCATGCAATCTCTTTGCGGGAGATCTTTCAAAAAAATACAATTGTGCTTGGAAACCATGGCGACTGCAGCATAACCACATTTTCTGCCTAATCATGCCGAGAGCGACATCAAACATTGATTTGGGCAATTATGTGCTATGTTTACAACAAAAGCAAACAAGGTGGAAATGAAAGAGCAGGGGAACAGAGGGAACTAGCATGCCACTGTCACGCATCTCACTCTTTTAATGAGCCTAAATGGCACCATTTTCCTCGTCATTCGAAACATCCTGCTTGTCTGCAGAGTTGAGCTAAACCTCGAGAGTCATACTATACGTTCACATATTCAAGGGGTTTCTCTATTTCATCTTGATATGCGCCTGGTTTGTGAAGGGGTGGAGGGATATCATTCAGTCTTGAGCTGTTCTGTTACCATAGCTACATGGATTTGCTTAGATATAGTTTCCTCTGGTGGCGAGGTTGATGCCATACAGTGGCTCTATCAGTATTTCAACTTATTTACTTGCCACCTTCTCAAACCCATTGGAGAAGGCCAGAAGGGCGGGACCTTGGACCTTTCACTCCAATACGTTTGGGAAGAAGGTGAGAAATAGGATGCAAGGAATCACAGAAAATTAATTTAGAGCCTGTCACACTGTGATGTTTGACTACGTATTTTTTAAGCTTTCCGCTTTGAGCTGGATGTGTCAATGTATAATCTTTGAGCAGAATTACTATCTTACCTCAATTATCCACCAAATCCCTAGTTTTAAAACAGTGGAGGCTGCTGAGGGGAGGACAGCTCATATTAATGGCTGGATAGGAGGAAAATGTGTGTTTGATGTATTTGATACCATTCCACTGATTCCACTCCAGCCATTACCACGAGCCCGTTCTCCCCAATTAAGGTGCCACCAGCCTCCTGTGTTTGAAAGCATTTGTTCTTCTGAAAGCTGTTCTGCGCCATTTTCCTTACTTTTCCCCGCACATGGGCCAGCCTCCTAGCAATTTGAGTTCAACCAATGAGCTTTATCCCCTCGCCATTTGAGTGACAGCTAGTGAGAGGCACGTCACGCAAACACAGCAGAGAGAGCAACGACGTGGTGCATACACAGAGTTTTTCAAAACCTTAAGAACACTAATATTGAGTTGAACCCCCCCCCCAAAAAAAAATATAAGTTGGAAAAAGATATGTACAGCAGTAGTTGTATAAGATTATAAGATTAGCTATGTCTAGAATACACTGAGAATACGCTGAGTGTCAAAAAACATTAAGGACACCTTCCTAATACTAAGTTGTCGAAAGCATTCCACAGGGATGCTGGCCCATGTTTACTCCAGTTCTTTTCACAGGGTGATGGACCATTCTTGATACACACGGGAAACTTTTGAGCGTGAAAAACCCAGCAGCGTTGCAGTTCTGATACAAACTGGTAAGCATGGCACCTACGACCATACCCTGTTCAAAGGCACTTAAATATTTTGTCTTGCCCATTCACCCACTGAATGGCACACATACACAAGGCTTAACAATCCTTCTTTAACCGGTCTCCTCTGCTTCATTGCAGTCTTCATGTCTGGTTTTGCGACCCCTCGGGCTCTTGCAGTGCGTAAGATCTTTGTGGGCTATACTCAGCCTTGTCTCAGGGTAGTAAGTTGGTGGTCTGATCATATCCCTCTAGTGATGTGGGGGCTGTGCTTTGGCAAAGTGGGTGGAGTTATACCCTGCCTGGTTGGCCCTGTCCGGGGTTATTGTCGGACAGGGCCACAGTGTCTCCCTCCCCTCCCCTGTCTCAGTCTCCAGTATCTATGCTGCAGTAGTCTATTTGCCGGGGGGCTGGAGTCAGTCTTTCCTATCTGGTGTAATTCTACTGTCTCATCTGGTGTCCTGTGGGAACTGAATTATACTCCCTCTAATTCCCCCATCTCTCTCTCCCCCTCTCTTCCCTCCCAGAGGACCTGCGCCCTAGAACCATGCCTCAGGACTACCTTGCCTGATGACTCCTGGCTGTCCCAGTCCACCTGGTCGTGCTGCTGATCCAGTTTCTGCTGCTTTATCTGTGGCTATGGAACCCTGACCTGTTCACCGGACGTGCTACCTTGTCTATGAAGTTTTGAACATCTTGAAGAACAACCTTAAATGGCCATGTACTCTAATAATCCTGACCCGGCAAAGCCAGAAGAGGATTGGCCACCCCTCAGTGCCTAGTTCCTCTCTAGGTTTCTTCATAGGTTCCTGCCTTTCTAGGGAGTTTTTCCTAGCCACCGTGCTGCTGCATTGCTTGCTCTTTGGGGTGTTTGAGCTACACAGGTTGCAGGTGTTCATGATGTTTTGTACACTCAGTGTGTTGTAATACGTCATTTTCGGGGGCCACTTTTGGCTCATGAGCACTACTTTCAAAACTACTGGCTAAAAAGCATAAGCAAGTACCAGAGAATCTCTTTAAGGGTGATAGGAGACTCTCCTGATTAAAGACACTCCTGATCAGAGTGACTTTAACGACAACTAATTATGTGTAACCTTTATCAAAGGCCCTCTTATTAGCATAATGTTTAGTTTGGATGGACTGATCAAGCTCCATTCAAACGAACGTCTGTCAAGTTCTTCAGTAGAGTGTAAACATAAATGTGTAAGCTCATTTAAGGACCTGTAGGTTAAGGCAGTTTTCTCTGTCAAGAGAAGCTTGTTGGTGTGTGTGTGTGCCTGCGTGCGTGCGTGCATGTTTGCATATACGTGTGTGTGTGTGTGTGTGTGGTAGTCATCACATCACACCACATTAACACGTGTCAACGGCAGTACCAGAACTAATGATGTTCCATCAACCAAACACAGTCAATTAAGTTATGCAAATAAGCACTAATTACAAATCCACACCCATCACACATCATTTAACCCCAATAGCCCCCCAAAAGGTATTATATGCTGAGCTTATATTGCATAAGAGTACAATTGGTTCCCTGTCTATATTACCCCCCACATTGATGGCTATATTCAATAGAGAGAGGGATGGGGGGTTAGAGAAAGAGAAAGACAGAGATCAAAATGGCCCTACTGCCATTAGAAAAAAAACAATAATAATTTCCAATCTGTCGAAGACAGGCACAATGCAACCTGTTCACATCATGGATCGCTCGCCTAGACCAGAACAATTACTATATAATTGGTTCATCAGACCAACTTGGATTAATCTGACTTTTAACTTGTATACAGGCTATGTATAATGGGATCCAAACACTGGATGGCGACAGCAGCAAAAAAAATCTACTAGTAACTAGATTTGTCAATAGATTTGTTTATGACTTGAACAAGGGTAAGCCTTGACCAAGCCAGAATGGCCCATAGAGCAGGAGCCCATCTCCTGTTTCTGTAGCGTGCCTGAGGCGACTTGAAGAGGATGCTAGTCTGTCACAAGCCTTGTACGAGGACCAGGGTCGTATTCAATAGGCACCAAACTGAAGACAACAAACCGACACAGGGAGGGACTACCCAAACTTGTCCAAACACTTGTTTTTGCTGTGCTTTGCTACACTGTGCACTAATGAACACGGCAGCTTTTCATAGAAACATGACTTGGGCTAACGTCTATCTCATCAATCCGCTATTGAGTTTCAAGCCCTCTGTCTTCCCAGTTAAATGGGCTTTCACACAAGTAACTGGCAAGGCCTGTAAAGCTAACTGTTCACTAGAGCAGAGTGGACATCCCCTGTGTCTGTGGAGGCGGTAGGTAGGTAGGTGAACACTGGTCGATGATCAGGGATAAGTAGAGCCAGTAAGGGCTTGTCCGGAGTCATGTCCTACAGCTGAGGATGTCTGATTACCTCCATGGAGGTGTGAACGGGTGTTTGTGCAGTCTGTCTGTGTGTGTCTGTCTGTCGATCGGTTTCCTAACCCCTATCCAGACGCTGCCTCACCACATGGTTACGTTCCCAATTGATTGCCACTTTTTTTTACGGAGCCTTTAAGAACAGTCTGATGTAAAGGGAAGCCATACGGAAATGTGTCTGTTTTCTTTTGACCTGCTAACAGAGCTACGCAGCCAAGCTTCCTTTAGCACATGATGGAAACAGCCTCTCGTTTCTCGTAGAGGATGAACACTGCCCCCCAAAGGTGTGTTCCTCATTACATGCAGTACATGACTTCCCATTCTCAGTGGTCCTTTTTCTCGTTGATACATTCAACTTGGTGTTCATTAGCGCGCACAGTAGAAAAGTGTTTTCGCAACGAAAATTCAAATCAGCATTTGGACAAGTTTAGGTAGTCGCTTCCTGATTCAGTCTGATTTCTTCCACTTGGTGCTAGGGAATACAATCCTAGAAAACTTAGATTTTATTGTCTACTCTAACCAATTATGTCATTTGTGGCTACCTTGTTTTTTTCTCTCTAAGTGTTTCTTGTAGGTATGCATTTTCCCTTCTCAAGACAACTGATATGTAGGATATAACCATGCGACAATACTAGCATAGTATTGTCTACTTACCATTGTGTTGATTACAGAGCTGAACCCATGTCTACACAGCTTGCTTGCGCCCCAAAAGGCCCCATATAACTTACATAGTGCAGTACTTTCAACGAGGGCCCTTTAGGCAGTGATGTATTGGTTGAAATATATGTGGGTAAATGCTGATCGCTGGTCCGGATTAGAGAAGTAACACTCCCTATACTTTCAATGCTTTTTTTCCCACAAAAGGTGGGTAAGCGCTTGGCAAAAATAAAAAGTGTGTAAACAGCGTTTAAATGCATTTTACACTCCCCTACACCACTGTCCATAGGACCAGCTCGTAGGGCTCTGTACAACAGTAGTGCACTATATATTGGTAGTAGAGAGCCATTTGGTTTAGATGAAAGCTGAAGCTATTTATGTCTGCAGCTCCTCTAATTAGGGCTGTGGATGAATCCACAGCCTCCCAATCTTGACCGCATGCTGGGGCTGTAATTTACTAAATCACTTGGAGAAACTGCAGTTGTTGTGATTCAATCGATACTACAAGTGTTTTTCCTCAGCAAAAGAAAGGAGGAGGATAAAGATTACCATAATTTTGAAAGAATAAAGCAAAGGAAATTGCCCAAAAATAGCTAGTTTGGAAGAAATGAAGACTACCTTTCACTGACAAAAATGCTGATTATCTCGATGACAGACATAGTTTAGGCTGTCATTGTAAATAAGAATTTGTTCTTAATTGACTTGCCTAGTTAAAGAAAGGTTAAATAAAAACTAACAAAGACAGTTGTCACATTTTTACTCCTTTTATTCCCTTTCCTATTCTTTCATTTTGACTCCCTGTAGTCTCCTATTCTAGCAAGCCTGCCTGTGTCATTCCTCTGAAAGAACCAGACGAGCCGGGGCAGCCGTCTGCTCCCCGACCCCAGCACTTTCCTTCTGGGCCAGGCGGTGAGAGGACACGGAGGGGGGGGCACACTCTGCCCGGAGAGGGCATGCTAGTGGTCGGCTGGGGAGAAACGTTGGGTGGGGGGTGTTCCTGAACCCCTGTTTCCATCCTCTCTTCCTCTGTCTTTCTCTCTCTCTCTCTCTTTTATTCTGTGTGGTCGGAAACCTGCAGATTGGGGGCTTGTTCCTGTGAGTCATGTTCACTGCGCTCTATCTCCTTGTCTACCTTTCTCAATGTGGAAACTGAGTAGGGGTGTGTTAAACAAAAAGGTGTCTGGGCAGTGAGAAGGAGCAGCCAAGGGTATTGGAGGTTCTCTGTAGTTTTAGGATCGTGAATAAATGATGTGAGAACACAGACAAGGGGTTTGGGGTGATAGGTGCAATAGTGAGTGCAACATTCATTCTGGTTTAAAGGACCAGTGCAGTCAAAAAGGTGATTTCCTGTGTTTTAATATATTTCCACACTATGAGGCTGGAATAATACTGTGAAATTTGGAAAATTATGATAATGCCCTTTTAGTGTAAGAGCTGTTTAAAAATACTCCCAGACATTTCAGCCCATTTTGGTGGGATGGAGCATTGGCCAGCCTTGTGACATCACCAAGCAGTAAATTCGTTAATAAACCAATAAGAAAGAGAGTTCCAAACCCCTCTGCCAATAATAGATAGTTGTCCGTTTTCCACTTCCCACTCAGACCACTCTCAGACAGTCCTAGCAAGTTTCTTGCTTGAGAAATTAGAAGCTATTTTTGTTCATTTTTGACCATTTTATTTGAAAACAAAGGTACTTAATTGTTACCCAGAAATGATTTCATATTGAGATAAAAACAGCTGTATTGGACCTTTAACCAGGCTATTGGGCTGGTGAGTTAAAGATGCCAACAAAGGGAAATCATAAATTTGTCTTGAGAGACTGAGTTGCTTGGCGTTTCAGTGGTAAAAAAAAGAAGTAAAAAGGCCTGTCTTACACACACAAAAAATGTATTGCAATTTCTGGAGAAATCTCCACGGTATGAGACCATAGGATTTTGAACACTCATCGTAGCACTCAGATTGCAAACAAAACCCAGACCATAGAAATATAATTCATTTAATATTTTTTTCTCTCCACACTGAGGTGCCCCAAAGCTTTTACACCTCTAGGTGTGCATCCCAAATGGAACCCTATTCCCTAGTCAATCAAGTAAATGTATTTTATAAAGCCCATTTTACAACAGCATTTGTCACAAAGTGCTATACAGATGCCCAGCCTAAAACCCAAAAGAGCAAGCAATACAGATGTAGACACTTCTTAGCTTTCGGTTTTTGGTCCGAGAGCATGCAGCCCTGCTCTCCACGAGACCATGGAGACATTGACATAACATTGCCTCACCTTTCGAGACTTTGAAGTGATAGGGATAAGCTACCCTCAGCTTGGACATGTCACAAAGTTCAAAGGCCTAGACTGGACGTCTCCAACCAACTAAACCTCTTAATGTAGAGGAGGTACTCTGAGTTCGTCCCAAGTGGCACCCTATTCCCTTTATAGTGCACTACTTTTGACCAGGGCTGTGGTCAAAAGTAGTGCACTATAAAGGGAATAAGGTGCCATTTGGGACCGACTGTCTGCTTTTCCTTTCAACCCAATACTCTCCCTCCCTCAACTTCAGAGAACAATTCAAAAGGAGAGAAAGAGAGAGTTTTGAAACCGTGAGTGCAGTATTTAATGTTAAATTCGAATAGTTTCTTGTTGATGTTGTTTTGTGTCTTCTCACTTTTGTTTATTGTTTATTTCACTTGCTTTGGCAATGTAAACACGTTTCCCAAGCCAATAAAGCCCATTTGAATTGAGAAAGAGAGAGAGAGAGAGAGATACGGAAGGGATTTAAACCAACAGCAGTTTAAGTTCTTTGAGCCAATCTGTTGTGAGAGGCAGGTCTTGTGTTTTACATTTGTATTTTTTGTGAGATGGAGGGATGATTTTTTTTCTCTGTCTTTGGAGAGTAGCTACAGTGTCAGTCCACTGACCTCTCTCTCTCAATTTAAATCAATTCAAAAGTCTTTATTGGCATGGGAAACATATGTTTACACTGAAAAAAGCAAGTCAAATAAACAATTCAAAATGAATAGTAAACTCAAAAAAGTTTCAAAGGAATAGAGACATTTCAATTGTCATATTATGGCTATATACAGTGTTATAACGATGTGCAAATAGTTAAAATACAAAAGGGAAAATATATAAACAAAGATGGGTAGTAAATACAGTGGTGTTTGTTCTTCTCTGGTTGCCCTTTACTCTCTCCCTCCCCTTCTCAACCTAAAGACTGTCTCTTGCTCTCGCTCTTGTTCTCGCTCTCTCTAAATTTCGATTTCAATTTAAGTGCTTTATTGGCATGGGAAAGATATGTTTTACATCGCCAAAGCAAGTGAAATAGATAATTAACAAAGTAATAAACAGTAAACATTACACAGTAAACATTAGACTCGCAAAAGTTCCCAAAGAATTAACACATTTCAAATGTCATATGTGCTGCAGACTTTTCTAGTGCCCTCGTCAATTTGTTGATATATATGTTGAAGAGGGTGGGGCTTAAGCTGCATCCCTATCTCACCCTACAATCCTGTGGAAATAAATGTGTTTTTTTGCCAATTTTAACCGCACACTTGTTGTTTGTGTACATGGATTTTATAATTTCGTATGTTTTCCCCCCAACACCACTTTCCATCAATTTGTATAGAAGACCCTCATGCCAAATTGAGTCGAAAGCTTTTTTGAAATCAACAAAGCATGAGAAGACTTTGCCTTTGTTTGTCCATTAGGGTGTGCAGGGAGAATATGTGGTCTGTCGTACGGTAATTTGGGACTTGGCCACTAATCTTGCCAGTCACAGGGGAGGTGAGTGTCCATGGCTCTGACTGGGTAATTGGCCACAAACTGGTCAGGGATACATTACTGCCGTCTTTGATTATTGTATACATTACTGCCTTCGATGATTACTGTATACGTTACTGCCGTCTCTGATTAATGTATATATTACTGCTTTCACTGATTACTGTATACATCACTGCCTTCACTGATTACTGTATACATTACTGCTGTCTCTGATTACTGTATACATTACTGCCTTCACTGATTACTGTATACATTACTGATTTCACTGATTACTGTATACATTACTGATTTCACTGATTACTGTATACATTACTGCTTTCACTGATTACTGTATACATTACTGCCTTCACTGATTACTGTATAACTCAAATCCTTCTGTTCACCTGATTTAGAATTCCTCACAATCAAATGTAGACCGCATTATCTACCAAGAGAATTCTCTTCGATTATAATCACAGCCGTATATATCCCCCCCCAAGCAGACACATCGATGGCTCTGAACGAACTTTATTTAACTCTCTGCAAACTGGAAACGATTTATCCGGAGGCTGCATTCATTGTAGCTGGGGATTTTAACAAGGCTAATCTGAAAACAAGACTCCCTAAATTTTATCAGCATATCGATTGCGCAACCAGGGGTGGAAAGACCCTGGATCATTGTTACTCTAACTTCCGCGACGCATATAAGGCCCTGCCCCGCCCCCCTTTCGGAAAAGCTGACCATGACTCCATTTTGTTGATCCCTGCCTACAGACAGAAACTAAAACAAGAAGCCCCCACGCTGAGGTCTGTCCAACGCTGGTCTGACCAAGCTGACTCCACACTCCAAGACTGCTTCCATCACGTGGACTGGGAGATGTTTCGTATTGCGTCAGACAACAACATTGACGAATACGCTGATACGGTGTGCGAGTTCATTAGAACGTGCGTTGAAGATGTCGTTCCCATAGCAACGATTAAAACATTCCCTAACCAGAAACCTTGGATTGATGGCAGCATTCGTGTGAAACTGAAGGCACGAACCACTGCTTTTAATCAGGGCAAGGTGTCTGGTAACATGACTGAATACAAACAGTGCAGCTATTCCCTCCGCAAGGCTATCAAACAAGCTAAGCGCCAGTACAGAGACAAAGTAGAATCTCAATTCAACGGCTCAGACACAAGAGGTATGTGGCAGGGTCTACAGTCAATCACGGACTACAGGAAGAAACCCAGCCCAGTCACGGACCAGGATGTCTTGCTCCCAGGCAGACTAAATAACTTTTTTGCCCGCTTTGAGGACAATACAGTGCCACTGACACGGCCTGCAACGGAAACATGCGGTCTCTCCTTCACTGCAGCCGAAGTGAGTAAGACATTTAAACGTGTTAACCCTCGCAAGGCTGCAGGCCCAGACGGCATCCCCAGCCGCGCCCTCAGAGCATGCGCAGACCAGCTGGCCGGTGTGTTTACGGACATATTCAATCAATCCCTATACCAGTCTGCTGTTCCCACATGCTTCAACAGGGCCACCATTGTTCCGGTTCCCAAGAAAGCTAAGGTAACTGAGCTAAACGACTACCGCCCCGTAGCACTCACATCCGTCATCATGAAGTGCTTTGAGAGACTAGTCAAGGACCATATCACCTCCACCCTACCTGACACCCTTGACCCACTCCAATTTGCTTACCGCCCAAATAGGTCCACAGACGATGCAATCTCAACCACACTGCACACTGCCCTAACCCATCTGGACAAGAGGAATACCTATGTGAGAATGCTGTTCATCGACTACAGCTCGGCATTCAACACCATAGTACCCTCCAAGCTCGTCATCAAGCTCGAGACCCTGGGTCTCGACCCCGCCCTGTGCAACTGGGTACTGGACTTCCTGACGGGCCGCCCCCAGGTGGTGAGGGTAGGCAACAACATCTCCTCCCCGCTGATCCTCAACACTGGGGCCCCACAAGGGTGCGTTCTGAGCCCTCTCCTGTACTCCCTGTTCACCCACGACTGCGTGGCCATGCACGCCTCCAACTCAATCATCAAGTTTGCGGACGATACAACAGTGGTAGGCTTGATTACCAACAACGACGAGACGGCCTACAGGGAGGAGGTGAGGGCCCTCGGAGTGTGGTGTCAGGAAAACAACCTCACACTCAACGTCAACAAAACTAAGGAGATGATTGTGGACTTCAGGAAACAGCAGAGGGAACACCCCCTATCCACATCGATGGAACAGTAGTGGAGAGGGTAGCAAGTTTTAAGTTCCTCGGCATACACATCACAGACAAACTGAATTGGTCCACTCACACAGACAGCATCGTGAGGAAGGCGCAGCAGCGCCTCTTCAACCTCAGGAGGCTGAAGAAATTCGGCTTGTCACCAAAAGCACTCACAAACTTCTACAGATGCACAATCGAGAGCATCCTGGCGGGCTGTATCACCGCCTGGTATGGCAACTGCACCGCCCTCAACCGTAAGGCTCTCCAGAGGGTAGTGAGGTCTGCACAACGCATCACCGGGGGCAAACTACCTGCCCTCCAGGACACCTACACCACCCGATGCTACAGGAAGGCCATAAAGATCATCAAGGACATCAACCACCCGAGCCACTGCCTGTTCACCCCGCTGTCATCCAGAAGGCGAGGTCAGTACAGGTGCATCAAAGCTGGGACCGAGAGACTGAAAAACAGCTTCTATCTCAAGGCCATCAGACTGTTAAACAGCCACCACTAACATTGAGTGGCTACTGCCAACACACTGTCAATGACACTGACTCTACTCCAGCCACTTTAATCATGGGAATTGATGGGAAATGATGTAAATATATCACTAGCCACTTTAAACAATGCTACCTTATATAATGTTACTTACCCTACATTGTTCATCTCATATGCATACGTTGATACTGTACTCTATATCATCGACTGCATCCTTATGTAATACATGTATCACTAGCCACTTTAACTATGCCACTTGGTTTACATACTTATCTCATATGTATATACTGTACTCGATATCATCTACTGTATCTTGCCTATGCTGCTCTGTACCATCACTCATTCATATATCCTTATGTACATATTCTTTATCCCCTTACACTGTGTATAAGACAGTAGTTTTTTTTTGGAATTGTTAGTTAGATTACTTGCTTTTTATTACTGCATTGTCGGAACTAGAAGCACAAGCATTTCGCTACACTCGCATTAACATCTGCTAACCATGTGTATGTGACAAATAAGATTTGATTTGATTTGATTTGGGGACATTTCTGCCTTCACTGATTACTGTATACATTACTGATTTCACTGATTACTGTATACATTACTGCCTTCACTGATTACTGTATACATTACTGCTGTCTCTGATTACTGTATACATTACTGCCGTCTCTGATTACTGTATACATTACTGCCGTCTCTGATTACTGTATACATTACTGCCGTCTCTGATTACTGTATACATTACTGCCGTCTCTGATTACTGTATACATTACTGCCGTCTCTGATTTTTTTAAATTATATATATTTTAAATTTAACTAGGCAAGTAAGTAATTCTTATTTACAAGTAACTGCCTTGTTCAGGGGCAGAACGACAGATTTTTACCTTGTCATCTCGGGGATTCGATCCCAGCAACCTTTCAATTACTGGCTCTAACCACTAGGCTACCTGCCGCCCCTAGGTGACAGCCATGGAAACAGCCAGACCATGATACACTTCTCTGATACCATTCCTTTAGGCTAAGCCTGCATCCCAAATGGCACCCTATGCCCTGTACAGTGCACTACCTTTGACCAGAGCCCCATGGGAAGGGAATATGGTGCCATTTGGGATGCAGACAAAGACGGGAGTGTTGGTGAGCCTGTATTGTATGTGAGCAAATGAGGAGAAGGCAATAGAGCTGTTCGAAGATGGTGAAAGCATAAAAATAGAAAATAGAATTCTGTTTCTATATTGGTGAAAGTGCACTGCTGGTCAACTAAAAACACAAGTTATATTCCTTTATTTTTCTTCCACGGCCTGGTGGCAGACAACATTTGTAAATCTTCGTATGCATCACCACTCACACAGAAAACTCACTAAAGATGTGGAACTTTTCACTCAAACTCACAACATTCTGTCTCAGTCGGATCCACTTAGTGAATCGATGCAAACACATATTTAATTGTTTTTTGGATGATTGATCTGGGTTTTCTGCAAGCCTTTTTTCCGACAAGCCTCTTAATTTTACCCCCAGCAGTACAGTCAATGAACAATAAGACATCTTATCCAACAAAGAAACCCTGGCAGTGGTCTCCTCTGTCCTCTTTTTAAAAATCTATTAAAATTGAGTTAACATGAATGACAACCAGGGATCAATAACGGCAATTTTATAAAACCATGCAACTTTCCTTCAGATTGCAGTGAAGTATTGATTCAAACTAGCTTAAAGTAAATCTTTAAAAAAAAATCTATCTAAAAAATGTCATTACATCTCTGAAAATAGAATAAAGTTAAAGTATGTAAAGCCACACATTGATTTAATGCGCAGTATGCCCTATTCATCATAAAATATGACAGTATAATTATTTGTTACTGACTTATAAGAGAAGTGTTTTAAATCATCATGTCAATAGCTCAGTCCATTGAGTCTGACCATAGGTAGGCACACACACACACACACACACACACACACACACACACACACACACACACACACACACACACACACACACACACACACACACACACACACACACACACACACACACACACACCTCTTAGACAAGGCTAAGGGATCATCCATAATAAAGTCTCTCTGCAGGTGTCTATATCCTGGCAGGGGTTTTCACTCCCGCAGGAGCGATCAATATCTTCCAACAACAGCTACCTCGGACCCCGAGACACTCCACACAAACTGTTTTTCATATACAGGATATTATTAGACAGCCACAGTGAAATGTCAAGATCTTTAAAAGGTAAATATTTCTCAAATGTCACCTGGAGTGTTTCCAAAATTATTTTCCTCCTCATTGTCAAGATCAGGGCTGACATTAAGAATGAATGATTTTTCTGCCATGGGTGATTTCTCAGAGTCATTTGTTTCTGTCGTGTTTTGGTGTGGTGTGGTTGTTTGCATTCGAATGGCTGTTGTGTAGCAGGAGAGAAGGGCCACTGTTTGACTGTTATGCTTGTGGGGGCTTTGAGATGGCTTTGATCTCAAACACTACGTGGCAGTGGAGATCACAGACAGTGGATGGAAAATAGGCAATACCTAAGGGTAACTACCGTAGTGGTTATTACACGTACTGTAGGCTATAGGTTGGTGTAGGTTTAGGATAGGGTTGACCGACATGCCTGGATTAGGTCTTGAATTCATCCCCTGATGTATGTGCTTGTACTTACATGGAACTAGAATTCAACTTGAACTTGTGTCTGGCCATGTGAGACTAGGAAAGCTATACATACAGCTCAAAGCGGGTCCTGTACCAGTATTGTTATACCATCGAACCAAGCCGAGCTGGGGTGGCCTGCTTACATATCCACCATAGCAGCTGGAACGTTCTGGAAAGGACAATATGAAAAGAAAATGGTTTGGGTCATCACAGTACTGTGAAAAGGGTATTGGACTGGCACCGGTAGGTTAGCCTGGATCATAGGGAAACAAACAAATATATACAAAAATCTACTGGGAAAGTAGCTCTGCCTTGTGTTAGTGTTTCATCCAGTTTCCAGAGTAATCAAAAGATCAGAGGAAATGTGCCTTTCACACTCAATATCATCTCAAATATCAACCACTGTCACGTAGATTTGTTTTTCCCATCACAGATAATGTCTATTTTTAAGTTGTTTGTTGTTTGTTTGTTTTTCGCAACTGAAACATCTGTTTTGGTCTCCCGTGTGACAGACAGCTTGGCACAGAGCGAGGAAGGCAGCGGCGGCTTCACCAGGCAGAGAGTCTCCTCTTCGCCAACCCTGGAATTGTGGATAATGATGAGGCTCCCATGGGAGATGTGGATGTGGCACTGTACCAGCGGTTCTGATGATGTCACGGGAGGAACACAAACAATTAACGCTTGAAAGGTTTGTTTGATGGAAGCCAAAAAACAAGGAAACCATGGTTATAGCTTTTGCAGGGTTTCTCAACCGCTCATTTTATGATTTGAAAAGAATATGACAGAGATTAATAATTGATTAAACATTTTTTTTGTGTGTTGATTATTACTGTATGCTCCCTTCAGATTTAGACTACAGCTTTTCACTGTTCACTCCACAGCAATGTAGTATTACTCTTGCGAAAGAGATCTTCTGGCAGTATTTTTTTTAAAGATTGCTAAATTAGTGTAGTGGCCAGCTATCTATACTTGTTGTAATCATGGTCAAATTACCGACCAAGGGGCCCCCATTGTTTTTTTTGTTTATCACTCTCACTCACATATCATATTAAAAACGGCAAACATTGCTCTCAAAATTTCACTTAGGGCCTCCAAAAGGCTAGATGTGTGGGTATGGATGTGTTTTTTTGTGTGTTTTTTGTGGCCCCCAGCCCCATCAAAGTTGCCTATCCCTGCCCTTTATAGAAGGATACACTACTTTTTGACAAGAGCGCTATGGGCCCTGGTCAAAAGTTCTGCACAATAAGGGTGACATTTGAGACGCAGCCCTAGACTATAGACAAAAAACACATTCCATCTTTGCATCAGTCTCCTTCAGATAAGTAAGCAGAGCCAGTAATCCACACAAACCCTCAAGTTATGTGAAAAGGGGAGGGAATAAGAGCAAAACAGTGGAAAGCCATTAGACATTTCATAATTTCCCTCCAGACGTGATTGAGCTGGATCGGCTGAGAGTTCAAAACACTCTGGACGGGAGGCAGTCATCCATCTTGACTGATTATGTCATTTAGATGTAATTGCAAGCCCCTAGGGATCACTTCTCCACATATGCAGGCAGCGTGCACACAGACCCACACACACAAACAGCATATTGCATTGCACTCACTCACTGGCTATTACATTTCTGTTTACCCTCACAAAGAAAGTAAAATGTCCGATGCACATCCGCCGACTGCTCCGTTTCATGGGTAATCAAATTAGAGTTGGTTTTCGATACATCACTGACAAATTGTTTATTAAACAAAAGGGGTTCGGTTGCGATATAAATGACAGCGATTCAGTGGGGAGCAGGAGGCATAAACCTTGCTCTGGTGTGTGTGTGTGTGTGTGTGTGTGTGTGTGTGTGTGTGTGTGTGTGTGTGTGTGTGTGTGTGTGTGTGTGTGTGTGTGTGTGTGTGTGTGTGTAGGGGGGATTTTTGTATTTATACATTTTGGTATTGACGCCCCCCCCCCTTGGGTTGTGCCGTGGCAGAGATCTTTGTGGGCTATACTCGGCCTTGTCTCAGGATGGTAAGTTGGTGGTTGAAGATATCCCTCTAGTGGTGTGGGGGCTGTGCTTTGGCAAAGTGGGTGGGGTTATATCCTTCCTGTTTGGTCCTGTCCGGGGGTGTCATCGGATGGGGCCACAGTGTCTCCTGACCCTTCCTGTCTCGGCCTCCAGTATTTATGCTGCAGTAGTTTATGTGTCGGGTGGCTAGGGTCAGTTTGTTATATCTGGAGTACTTCTCCTGTCCTATCCGGTGTCCTGTGTGAATTTAAGTATGCTCTCTCTAATTCTCCCTTTCTCTCTTTCTTTCTCTCTCTCGGAGGACCTGAGCCCTAGGACCATGCCTCAGGACTACCTGACATGATGACTCCTTGCTGTCCCCAGTCCACCTGGCCATGCTGCTGCTCCAGTTTCAACTGTTCTGCCTGTGATTATTATTATTTGACCATGCCGGTCATTTATGAACATTTGAACATCTTGACCATGTTCTGTTATAATCTCCACCTGGCACAGCCAGCAGAGGACTGGCCACCCCACATAGCCTGGTTCCTCTCTAGGTTTCTTCCTAGGTTTTGGCCTTTCTAGGGAGTTTTTCCTAGCCACTGTGCTTCTACACCTGCATTGCTTGCTGTTTGGGGTTTTAGGCTGTGTTTCTGTACAGCACTTTGAGATATCAGCTGATGTACGAAGGGCTATATAAATACATTTTATTTTATTTATTTATTTGTATTTTACCCCTTTTTCTCCCAATTTCGATCTTGTCTCATCGCTGCAACACCCCAACGGGCTTGGGAGGCAAAAGTCAAGTCATGTGTCCTCCGAAAACATAATCTGTCAAACCGGGCTTCTTAACACACGCCACTTAATCCGGAAGCCAGGCGCACCAATGTGTTTGTTGAGCCTGCAGGCGCCCGGCCTGCCACAAGGAGTCGCTGGAGTGTAATGAGCAAAGTAACGCCCCCCCTGCCAAACCCTCCCCTAACCCAGATGACGCTGGGCCAATTGTGCGCCGCCCTATGGGACTCCCGATCACGGCCAGTTGTGACCCTTGCTTGGATCGATCCCAGGTCAGGAGTAACACCTCTAGCACTGCTGCGCCACTCGGGAGGCAGGGCAAGATATTTTTTTATATACAGTACTGTACCACAATAGTGTATTATCAAAGCAAATCCCATATCATGGATCTTTTTCATGATGTCCTACATTTTAAATGTGAAATAATTGAATTTGTCAATACTAGGTTACAGCTGAGAAAACAACTTTTAACAACAAAAGTTTTGGTTTAAATAGTTTTCACAATGGTTATCCCTAGCTCTCTTCTACATACAAGGAAGTGTATAGGTCACGCCCTGGTTCAATGACCACGCTATTGTCCACTGCTTGAGTCAGCGTCACCTGTCAATCATCGTGTGGAAAATGCCTTTAGAATGTGATCAGATGCTCCATGTATTCTCTAGCCTATGACCTTTTCAGATGGAAAACCTTTCACTGCATTCCAAATGGTACCCTATTCCCTATAGAAGTGTAGTAATTGACCAGGACCACCCTGCTTTGTTTTGTCTCTATAGTAAAGAGATACAGTGCATTGGGATTCAGACCCCTTCATTTTTTGAATGAAGTTGGCAGTGCATGTCAGAGCAAAAAGCAAGCCATGAGGTCCAAGGAATTGTCTGTAGAGCTCCGAGACAGGATTGTGTCGAGGCACAGATCTGGGGAAGGATACCAAAACATTTCTGCAGCATTGAAGGTCCCCAAGAACACAGTGGCCTCCATCATTCTTAAATGGAAGAAGTTTGGAACCACCAAGACTCTTCCTAGAGCTGGGCACCTAGCCAAACTGAGGGGAGAAGGGCCTTTTGTCAGGGAGATAACCAAGAACCCGATGGTCACTCTGACAGAGCTCCAGAGTTAATCTGTGGAGATGGGAGAATCTTCCAGAAGGACAACCATCTCTGCAGTGCTCCACCAATCAGGTCTTTGTGGAAGAGTGGCCAGACAGAAGTCACTCGTAAGTAGTTGGCCTGAATGCCAAGCGTCACGTGTGGAGGAAACCTGGCACCACTCATCACCTGGCCTTACGGTGAAGCATGGTGGTGGCAGCATCATGCTGTGGGGATGTTTTTCAGTTGCAGGGACTCAGAGACTAGTCAGGATCGAGGGAAAGTACAGAGAGATCCTTGATGAAAACCTGCTCCAAAAAGCTCAGGATCTCAGACTGGGGCGAAGGTTCACTTTCCAACAGGACATTGACCCTAAGCACACAGGCTTCGGAGAGACCTGAAAATAGCTGTGCAGCGACGCTCCCCATCCAACCTGACAGAGCTTGAGAGGATCTGCCAGGAAGAATGGGAGAAACTCCCTAAATTCAGGGGTGTGAAGCTTGTAGCGTCATACCCAAGAAGACTCGAGGCTATAATTGCTGCCAAAGGTGCTTCAACAAAGCACTTAGTAATGGGTCTGAATACTTATGTAAATGTTATATTCCAGTTTTTTTATTTGACTAAATTTGCAAACATTCCTAAAAACCAGTTTTTGCTTTGTCCTTATTGGGTATTGTGTGTAGATTGATAAGAGAAAAAAACAATTTAATCAATTTTAGAATAAGGCTGTAAGGTAACAAAATGTAGAAAAAGGAAGGGGTCTGAATAGTTTCCGAATGCACTGTACGTAGGCTACCATTTAGGAATCTGAGTTGTGTAACATTAGACCAAGGATGCAAACCAAATGGCACCCTATTCATTATACAGTGCACTACTTTTGACTACATAGGGAATAGCGTGCTTTTTGGGACATAGACCAAGGCTAAACTGTCAACCTGCCTCTGTCAGCACCATGTTACATCATTGCACCATTTTGCTAAGTGATACAGCAGCTATGCCAGAGACTGAGAATATTATTTTAGTGTGTGTGTGTGCTTGCGTGTGGGTGTGCGTGCGCCTGCCTGCCTGAGGCCGTGTGTGTGTATGTGGTCTGGTGTGGTCTGCAGGGATGTGGTGTGATGCACATCTTTAATAACAGTACATTAGACCTGTGGTGGAACAGACCCTTCTTCTCTGCTAATCTGCTGGAAATTGAGTCTGATGGCCCGTGAATCAGAGAGTCTTGTTGTTGTGATTGCATGTCTGTGTCAAAATTAGGCTATTCTGAGGGCAAAAGGGGGTGCAATTCAGTATTAGGAAGGATTTCCTAATGTTTTGTGTACAGTAGATCATTATATGGAAAATTCCACACGATATCACCAGGAGTGGGGGGTGGGGGTGTAGGGTCTACAGTTGGGGCTATGGCATATAATAATAGTATCTACTGCATACAGATAGATAGACCAACATTTTGTCATAAATAGTAAAGAGAGCAGGTCCCAATACTGAGCCCTGCGGTACACATTTCTATATTCCAGGAAACTATACTTCACACCATCAGAAATCACACATTGTGTCCTGTCTGACAGATAATTCTTAAACCACTTGCAAGAAAACTGATCCAGGACTATTTTAGTCAACCTTTGAATGGGAATGTGGTCAACAGTGTCGAAGGCCTTGGAAAGTTCTAGAAACAAGGCAGCACAATGATTTTTTATGATCTAAGCAATTTAACAAATCATGTAAAACAAGCATAGCAGGGAGAAGTAAAAAAAGTTCCAGGGATTCTAAAACTTTGGAAAGGTAAAAAAACTCTGGAAATTGGATGGTATTTATCTAATTCAGATGATCTCTTCCTTTAGGGATAACAACAGAAACAATTGAGCCCTGGTCAAAAGTAGTGCACTAAATAGGGAATTGGGTGCCATTTGGGATGAACCCATTGAATCTCCCACTGGGATGACCAGCAGACCAGCACTCTCTCTCTCTGTTATCCTTCTCTCTGCACCCAGAGTAAAACATCATCCCTCTGCCCCTCCTGTATCTCCATTGTTTGTGCAGTCTCTCCCTTTTCTCTTTCTCTTGTTCTCTCGTTCTCTTTTTCTCTTGTTCTCTCATTCTCTTTTTCTCTTGTTCTCTCATTCTCTTTTTCTCCTCTGTCTGTCTGTCTGTCTGTCTGTCTGTCTGTCTGTCTGTCTGTCTGTCTGTCTGTCTGTCTGTCTGTCTGTCTGTCTGTCTGTCTGTCTGTCTGTCTGTCTGTCTGTCTGTCTGTCTGTCTGTCTGTCTGTCTGTCTGTCTGTCTGTCTGTCTGTCTGTCTGTCTGTCTGTCTGTCTGTCTGTCTGTCTGTCTCTCTCTTCGTCTCTCCCTTCATCTCCCCCCTCTCTTCTATAGTTTTCTTCCTCTATCTTTTAACCTCTACCTATTCTCATTCTCCACCAGATTCTAACCAAAATTAAAAACGGCCCCCAATGGAACATAATACAAGACAATTGTACAGTGTATCAGTGTACAGTGACCATAAAGCAAGAAGCTATGTGAATCATGCTAATGATTGTAAAATAACATAATCACAGATGCCAAGACTGCAAAGGAAGTCACTGGGAGAGGATGGTGTGATAAAATCCTCACAAAATCCAACCACGTCTCAACCAGCCTCCACATTTTACAATCACCGTTGCGGAATGATGATGAACAAGCAATAAACCTGCTAATCTTGAACACTTCTCACTCCCCAAAGCAGAAGGCTATAACTCCTTCTGTCTCTCGTACACATCCTAGATGAGTATCATAACCATTACCCATATGGTCCACTGTAGAGCAGTGGCAGAATCACCTCATTTCTGACTTTGCGAGGTTGTATAATGCATGTGTATTACTGCTGGTCTAAATGAGTGTGTTGGTGTACAGAACATCTGTACTGGCTTCCATCCTGTTTACATCGTCCACACACACAGACAACACTTTTTTGATGAGGCTCATAACAGGACAGTGGCAATGCAACTGCTACTCTGTGTCCATGTGAAAACTGAGTAGGTGTAACATGGAATTAAGTATAGAACCCATATACTGTAGGTGCATTTTAGAATCTCAATCAAAAACACAACTTATTTTTGTATTTTATTATTTCTTATTGTCGAGAAGGATCCTGCAAGTAAGCATTTTGCTGGACGGTGTATGCCGTACAACTAATAAAAAAACTTTAACTTGAAACTTCATATCGGTGACTATCCCTTGGAGTGCAAAGTTAGACAAGGTGGGTCAAGTGAGGAGCACAGTGCCCTCCTATGGTCAACAGCTTTCCCCAATCACTGCTCTGTCATTTAATAAACACATGAGCAGCTGGTTTGCTGGTGCAGCAGAGTGTGGGTGTTTGTGTGTCAAGTGTGTGTGTGTGTGTGTGTGTGTGTGTGTGTGTGTGTGTGTGTGTGTGTGAGGGGGGTTGTTGTCATGGCTACCTGCTTCCTGCGCTCCCCTTCAGCTCCAGATGGGCCAGGTTTATTGGAAACAGAGTCGTAGAGGTTGCCAGGCCCTATCTGGAGGCCCTCAGGGGCCAAATTAGGGCTCCCCAAGGGCCACATTAGAGCCTGTTAACTAAGTTAGATGGAGAAATGGACCAAGGGAGCTGACTGACAGACTCAGGGCTCAGACTCAGATTGCATCCTAAATGGCACCCTATTCTCTATACAGTGCACTGCCAGACTGGATCAGGGTGCCATTTGGGGCAGCCTCAGTCTCATCTCAGGGCTATAGTCTCTATTCTCTCCTCAGCCTTTTGTTTGCCTGCTGATCGGGAGATAACAGCCAGTTCCCGACAATGGCTTTTCAGGTAGGATGTATTTTGGGAAAAATGGCTGAGGAAAGATGGTTAATGTATTCCAGTATTTCAACGCAAAGGTAGGTATGGTATTGTATTATGAGTTATGGGAGATGGGTTTGCTACTTCTTCCAAGAACAGTCCTTGCAAATTAATATGTGATGTTTCTTTTCAGAATTTCCACAGACGAGTTGGTGTGTGTTTGTGTGTGGATGTCTATGTGTGCCTGTTTGTTTGGCTGTGTGTGTGTGTGTGTGTGTGTCTTTAAACCTGAATCATCTTCACACAACAAGATTGGGTTAGCCTGTTGAACTGAAGCCTAGAGAACATTTCTGCTATATTTTTGCCACATTCATGATACCCATCCAAGCATTTTCTATTTCTTTACATGCAAATCAACAAGGGTAGAGGTCAGGCAGTGAGGAGGTTTTCATATTGTAATTCAACCATAAAGACTGGGGCCATGTACTTCCTGCCCCTCTGTCTCCCTGCCCCTTAGGTATGATTGACAGGCCTGTTGACAACCCATATAGGCTCCAGATGAGACCTGCTCACTGTCCCTCACACTCCCCTCCATCAGACGCACCACAGGGAACGATCATAAATCACCTACACACGAACATGCACACACACACAAATACACACACACACACACACACTCTTCAAGCCACTGGAGCCTCTTGATCATCTGACATGGACGTTTAAGATCCCCGTATAAAGGCCAGGTTTCAAACCCCCAGGGTGTGGTGACTTTTGCTCATAGGGCTCATAAAACTCTATTTTAAAATGAAAAATCTATATCCATTCTATGACCAATAAGCACACTATATACTCAATTCACGTCACAAATAGTACGGATAGTGTGGTTAGTATGAGTATTCGAACAGAGCTTATAAGCTCATACTGAGGGTGCATCTCAAAAGTGTAGAGTAATTTCATGTCCTTCCCTCTATGAGTAACAGGAGACAAGGAAAGAAAACCATGAAAGAGTATTGAGACACATCCATAGTCTTGCGCAACTCTCCGGGCTGCAATTTCACAAACGACAAGTGGAAGGAGACAGGAGCAAGTTCACAGATTCTGCTTTAAAATGAAATGTCATTGAATCCACAACGGACCCTATGTCAAAAATCAGAATGGGGTTGAGAGTAGATTTGATTGGGTTTGTTGTGCTTGTCTCATTCAGGTAATTCAGTGATGCTCAGAGTTAGCTTTTTCCAATGCAATCACGTAATCAAGAAACATCTAACTTTGTCAGCTATGGTCCACAGCAGCAAGCAGAAGAGCTTGTGAGCACAGGCTCAAGGTTACCCACACAAGACCTATTCAGGCCTTTTCAGACACCTATGCCATTTGAACAAAGGATACCTGTTCAAATCCCTGTGCAAACTGAGCATGGGAAACCTGCACCATCTCCTATACTGTTTGAATATAGAAACCTGTTCAAATCCCTGTGCAAACTGAGCATGGGAAACCTGCACCATCTCCTATACTGTTTGAATATAGAAACCTGTTCAAATCCCTGTGCAAACTGAGCATGGGAAACCTGCACCATCTCCTATACTGTTTGAATATAGAAACCTGTTCAAATCCCTGTGCAAACTGAGCATGGGAAACCTGCACCATCTCCTATACTGTTTGAATATAGAAACCTGTTCAAATCCCTGTGCAAACTGAGCATGGGAAACCTGCACCATCTCCTATACTGTTTGAATATAGAAACCTGTTCAAATCCCTGTGCAAACTGAGCATGGGAAACCTGCACCATCTCCTATACTGTTTGAATATAGAAACCTGTTCAAATCCCTGTGCAAACTGAGCATGGGAAACCTGCACCATCTCCTATACCGTTTGAATACAGAAACCTGTTCAAAAACCAACCCAGGTGCCTGTAAAATACAAAACTCAACAGCCTGCCAGAAATCAACAGGCGTTTCAACCAGTGAAACCGCCTGTGCAGGGCCAAGTGAAGTTTTAGCTGAAGAATCCAGTGTCTGTGACCAGTGTAGCGGTCCAGTACAGGCAGGACGTGGTTCGGGTGGAGGTCAAGCAGGATTTCCTAGGGAACGGTCAGTTGATCCAACCATCTGATCGTGGGAGGCTGTGCATCCAGAGTAAAAAAAAACTACTTTTACCCATTTTTCTCCCCAATTTAATGGTATCCAATTGGTAGTTACAGTCTTGTCTCATTGCTGCAACTCCCGTAAGGACTCGGGAGAGGCAAAGGTCGAGAGCCGTGCGTCCTCTGAAACAACCCAACCAAGCCGCACTGCTTCTTGACACAATGCCCACTTAACCCGGAAGTCAGCCACACCAATGTGTCGGACTAAACACCGTACACCTGGCGACCGTGTCAGCATGCACTGCGCCCGGCCTGCCACAGGAGTCGCTAGTGCACGATGGGACAAGGACATCCCTGAACCCTAAGTGCCTTAGACCACTGTGCCACTCTGGAAGCACCATGCATCCACAGAGTTTGACCATGCTGACCAGAAGCTGCTGTTTGAGACTGAGCCGCTAGGATATAGGAGCATGCTAATGGTAATGCTAATGGTCTGCTAATGGTATGTTTGGGCCTGTGTGTATGGGGAAATTGTACAACAAATAGTTCTCTTCCATAATTGTTGCAAGCTACAAAAGAACACATTAATTTATTTAGTTTGGAATGAGAAATGGAACAGAACATCTGCAGATTCCAGAGTCACTGTCTTTGTACAAGGAAGAGTGGATTGTATTGATGCTTAGTGGTGTTGTAGTACAATATGTAGTGCTGGAAAGTGACTTTGTTTTCTTTTAGATAACAGAGGATGTACTCATCTATATCTGTACCCTTATCTACACACCATCACCAGTTTAAGGCACTCCCATTGTAAGAACAAATTATGCTGAGGTTGGAGTTGAATGCCATTACCAAAGGTAAGTACTTTTATTTCATTCTCACTTTTCAAATGTTTTCCATATCATGCTCTAATGAACACAACTCTGGCTTTGGCTGTAAAACATTTGTATCCATCAGGAAGCACAATGTAATGCCAGTAAACCAGTAATGCTCTGAAGCCTACCTTGGTTCCCTTTGTCTCCACCAAGGTTGCAGAGCAGCAGCTGGTCTTTTCTCTCAGGCTCATGACAGGTGGGTATAGAACTATGTTCTATAGGTGAGACCACACCTTTAAAGTTGACCTCTGCCATTTTGGATTATAGAGTACCATTTTGGATTATAGAGTACCATTGTTTCAGTCTAATGTGGCTTTCATAAAGCACTACAAATGCAATGATGATCTGGACGAGACTGCCAAATCAAGGCAAAGGTAAGCATCTCTGAATTAACTATCTAATGATAGCTAAATGTAGTAATGAATAAATTGGCTAAATCTCTTTATATTGACACTTCTTTGTACTGTCTTGTGCAAGTTTGAAATTGACACAATGCCTGTTAGCAAAGGTGTCAGCTAGAGATGACATGCAGGACCTTGCAGGGATTTGTAGTTTTGCATGATGTCTACATTGATGCTAATTAGCATTTTAAAATCTGAGAGTAAATAGAGCAGAATATATTTACAAAATTAACCTTGTTTTTAAGTGTTTCTAAAATCCCCTATGGGAAAAATGAATGGTGGAAAACAACTAGAACCATTTCCCTGTTTGACTGCTTGGTTTTATGGGTATTATGACACCTCCATTGTGAGGCTCTATTGCTGCTTTTGCTTTTCTTCTCTTTCAGATGACTCGCAATTTGTGAGGCCCTCCAGTGTCTACTTTCTGGGGCATGTCATGAGCATTGAAGCCTCCATTATCCAAGCCCACCACACAACTCTCCATGTCTACGTGGACAGCTGTGTGGATACGCTGGCCCCTGAACCTAGATATTCCTTTATTGAGAACCATGGGTGCGTGAGCGGTGCGCGTGTGTTCCCCTTCCAGCTTCCCGTACTTCTGTATATTGTGAATGTAAATTCAACTTTGTTTTTATTTCACCCCATCAGGTGTCTTACTGATGCTAGACATACAGGCTCCAAGTCCCACTTCCTGCAGCAAACCCAGGATGACAAACTCTAGTTTCAGCTTGAGGACTTCAGGTTCCACCAAGATGAGAGGAGCTCTGTGAGTAACAATACATTCACCTGAAGGCTATTTTATTTTTAGTCTGTATGTAGTGTACTCACTTGTCTTGTTCATTAGGCAATAAATGGAGGAAAACAAACAGGTGGAATACCTGGACTTGTCCAATAAGAAACAATGACTTAGATTTTCTGCTGTTTACTCTAATGAACACAACCCTGTACAAGTAATATCTCTCCTACCATCCTAAAGATGTACATCACATGTCATCTGAGAGTGTAATGGGTCCTAGGTGTAGCTGTTGTAGAGAGTCAGGCGCAGGACAGCAGATATGAGTAATTAAACGTACTTTGCTCAAAATGTAAAATACACAAAGTAACAAATACACGTACACATGACAGACCCAAATCACAAATAAACAAACACTCACAAAAACCATGTGGGGAACAGAGGGTTAAATAATGAACAAGTGATTGTGGGATTGAAAACAGGTGTGTGAAACAAAGACAAAACAAATGGAAAATTAAAAGTGGATCGGCGGTAGCTAGAAAGCCGGTGACTTCGACCACCGAACGCCTCCCGAACAAGGAAAGGGACCGACTTCGGCGGAAGTCGTGACAGTACCCCCCCTTGACGCGCGTCTCCAGCAGCGCACCGACACCGACCTCGGGGACAACCTGGAGGACGAGTCACAGGGCGATCCAGATGGAGACGGTGGAAATTCCGCAGCAAAGAAGGGTCCAGGACGTCCTCCACCGGCACCCAGCATCTCTCCTCTGGACAGTACCTCTCCCACTCTACGAGGTACTGAAGGCCGCTCACCCAACACCTCGAGTCCAGGATAGCTCGAACGGCACACGCCGGGGCCCCCTCGATGTCCAGAGGGGGCAGAGGAACATCCCTCACCTCAGCTTCCTGGAGTGGACCTGCCACCACCGGCCTGAGGAGAGACACATGGTACGAGGGGTTAATACGATAATCTGGGGGAAGCTGTAACCTGTAACATACCTCGTTCAGTCTCCTCAGGACTTTAAATGTCCCCACAAACATCGGATCCAGCTTCCAGCAGGGCAGGCGGAGGGGCAGGTTTCGGGTCGAGAGCCAGACCCAGTTCCCCGGTGCGCCCAGTTCCCCTTTTTGCAGCGTCTCAGGTCTCCTTCGAGCGCTTGAACCATTAGTTCACCACAGGAGCTTCGATCTGACTCTGATGCCACGGTGCCAGAACCGGCTGATACCCCAGTACACACTGGAAAGGAGAGAGGTTAGTGGAGGAGTGGCGGAGTGAATTTTGGGCCATCTCTGCCCAGGGGATGAACGCCGCCCACTCCCCCGGCCGGTCCTGGCAATATGACCGCAGAAACCTACCCACATCCTGGTTGACTCTCTCCACCTGCCCGTTACTCTCGGGATGAAAACCTGAGGTGAGGCTGACAGAGACCCCAGACGTTCCATGAACGCTCTCCAGACCCTGGACACGAACTGGGGACCTCGATCAGAGACTATGTCCTTAGGCACCCCGTAGTGCCGGACAGGGCCTACGCAGTCTGTAGGGCCGTAGGGAGACCGAGCAAAGGAAGGAGACGGCAGGACTTAGAAAACCGATCCACAATGACCAGGATTGTGGTGTTGCCCTGTGAGGGAGGAAGTCCACCGACAGGTGCGACCACGGCCGTTATGGAACAGGTAGGGGTTGTAATTTCTCTCTGGGCAGGTGCCTGGGAGCCTTGCACTGGGCGCACACCGAGCAGGAGGAAACATAAACCCTCACGTCCTTGGCCAAGGTGGGCCACCAGTACTTCCCACTAAGGCAACGCACCGTCCGCCCGATGCCAGGATGACCAGAGGAGGGTGACGTATGGGCCCAATAGATCAAACGGTCGTGGACAGTAGACGGAACGTACAGGCGGACGGATGGACAGGCCCACCAGCTGGTCCAATGTGAGTGTGGTGTCTCTGCAGGCCAACTCCTGACGGACGTCCTCACGCAGACTGCACCTGTAGTGATCGATCAGGGCCATTGTTGTTCCCATCCTGCACTGGCGGCCAGGGTCCGGAAGTCCAATACAAAATCCTGCGCGCTCCTCGTCCCCTGCCTCAGGTGGAACAGACGTTCACCCACCGCTCGACCCTCAGGTGGGTGGTCGAACACTGCCCGAAAACGGCGGGTGAACTCTGCGTAATGATCCAACGCCGCATCTCCCTCACACCATACGGCGTTGGCCCACTCCAGGGCTTTGCCTGAGAGGCAGGAGTCGAGGGCGGACACACTCTCACGCCCCGAAGGAGCCAGGTGGACGGTCGTCAGGTAGAGCTAAAGCTATAGTAAAAAACCCTGGCTTCCGGCAGCCGTCCCATCATACTCCCTCAGGAGCCCGAGTCGAATCCCGCTGGGACCAGGGGAAAGAGGGATAGACAGTGGGACCTGTTGTAGTGGAGCTGGTGGAGGCGCTGAAAAACCTCCTCCTCTCTCCAAACGATCCATAGTCTGCAGCACGTGATCCATGGCAGTGCCCAGACGTTGCAACATGGTCACGTGCTGCTGAACCCGCTACTCCACTGGAACAGGGAGGGCGTCTGCTCCTGCTGACTCCATTCTTCGTGTGAGTGATTCTGTAATGGGTCCTAGGTGTAGCTGGTGTAGCGAGTCAGGCGCAGGACAGCAGATATGAGTAATTAAACACACTTTGCTCAAAATGTAAAATACACAAAGTAACAAATACATGTACACTATGACAGACCAAAATTACAAATAAACAATCACTCACAAAAACCATGTGGGGAACAGTGGGTTAAATAATGAACAAGTGATTGTGGGATTGAAAAAAGGTGTGTAAAACAAAGACAAAACAAATGGAAAATGAAAAGTGGATCGGCGGTAGCTAGAAAGCCGGTGACGTCGATCGCCGAACAAGGAGAGGGACCGACTTCGGCGGAAGTCGTGACAGAGAGCAATGTCGGCCTCTGCTTCCATTGACTCAGAACACATGGCTTGCTAGTTTACTACAGAGGCAAACCGGTTTGTCTCTGGGGATTGAGTTTATACTGCACACAACTATAATTCTACAAACCTGGATGTTTATATATTGGATTTGTATAGAACTAGGACCCAAAGCTATAGATGGTTTTAATTTTTTTGCATTTTCTGAAGACCCCAGGTCTTGTTTTCTTTCCTCTAAGGTGGGTTTCAGCAGGTGGGGATGACCTGGTGTGTGGCTGCTGTGACTCCAACTGTGGCCTGAGAAAGGGGAGGAGTCTGCCGACTGACATTGTATTCTACCAGAGTAATCTTTGAAGTTTATGATTCGACCATCAGTGCTAGTGGTGCTTTTCTATCAAGTGGAGTCTAGCTTGCATCTCTTCCCCATCCGATTGTGTACACTGACTGATTATTGTTTCACAACAGATAGATGGGAATGCGGATGCTGCCCTCAGTCCCATCTTAGTTCAGGACTCTGACTGGCCACAGACGAATGAGTTCCCAGAGGAGCAGGCGTCTCAACTAGAGGTCAACTACCAGAGCACAACAGGTGAATGACTTTTGTGTTGGGTGAAGTTGTTCACTAGGGCACACCTTAAGGAAACATCTAGCAATGGTGAGTAAAAATCTGTGTTCTTATTGGACATGTTAAGATACCTCCCTATTTCAAAATGTTTTCCACTAACTGAAGCTTTGAGAAACTGCATTTGGACAGACATCCTGTATTACTCAGTTTATAATGATGTTGTATTGTATTCTGAGTGAAATCATTTAACTTCCTTCCTCTGGTGTGTCTCTCATTGGGATACTGCTGGCTGCTGTGGGAGTGGTCTTGCTCACTGCACTGGCGACATTGCTGTATTTGAGGCTACGCAAGACCCACAGGCAGCAACCAGATTACGCTACTGAGTTTGGGTTATCCAAAAGTTACGTTACTGATTTACAATTGGACAGGTAACTAGTAACTTACTGAGAAAGCACAAGCATTTACATCTGCTAACCATTAACATCTGCTAACCATGTGTATGTGACAAATACAATTTGATTTCATTTGATTTGACTACTTTCACATTTACTTACATAAACTGTATTCAAAGTTGCCATGGCCATTACAAAACAGTTACATTCTGACCCAAGGATTGCCTACTGTAGGCTAGCCTGGTTAAAACAGACTGAAACAGACTCACTGTTTCAGAGCACGATGTTCAGTCTGGTTTAACCAGGCTAAGGCCAGCCCTGATCCCAGTCCTCACTATTACATTGTGGTTTGATGAAAAACATGCCATCTGGTGTTTCATGTTCGGCGCTGTCATCACACACAGCTGTGGTATGAAAGTATGTGTATATGGCCGTTGCATACCAATGTCATGGAGCAATATATATTCAACGATCTGGGTGCAATAACAATGTTCTGCTTGAAAGACATGTGACAGGTCTTTGATGTGTGGCTGCCCTCTGGGTCATGTATCCTGTTAGGCAAAATGGCTGATACACTACCAATCAAATACCCAGCCGGCAGGCACGAGCATGCGTGTAGCACACCCAAAACACACACAACCGCCATCCACACGGGAACAAACACCCAATTAAAGTGGGGCCTTACATATTACTGTAAAAAATGCTCACAGTATTGCTTTTATGGTCTTTTTAATCATCTCTATTATCTTCCAAGGCTGGTAAGCAACAGTTCATGATAAGCACCGTGTTTCATGAATTCACCGCCGCTGGTACTGTAAGAAAGATGGCAACCACTAGAAGGAAAACCCATCTTGTTGGACTACTATTTAACCAGGCAAGTCAGTTTAGAACAAATTCTTATTTACAATGACAGTCTAGGAACAGTGGGTTAACTGCCTTGTTTGGGGACATATTTTTACCTTGTCAGCTCGGGGATTTGATCTAGCAACCTTCCGGTTACTGGCCCAACACTCTGACCACTAGGCTACATGCCACCCCAGCATCTCTCTTTAGCTCTAAGTTGTAGTACACTAATAAAAACAATGGAATTACTCTTCATGTCAGTCCATTTTAAGATTAACCAGGCTAGCCTAGACTAACCCTGTGACAATGTTAGTTTGGTAATGGTTCTGTAGGAAGTGCTTTTGTGAAGTAAAAGTGTATGGGCTGGGTTCAATCCATATAGCGGAAGTACAGCGTGATTGTCACGTTCTGACCTTTATTTCCTTTGTTTTGTCATTATTTAGTATGGTCAGGGCGTGAGTTGGGTGGGCAGTCTATGTTTGTTTTTCTAGGATTTGGGTATTTCTATGTTTCGGCCTAGTATGGTTCTCAATCAGAGGCAGGTGTCATTAGTTGTCTCTGATTGAGAATCATACTTAGGTAGCCTGGGTGTCACTGTGTGTTTGTGGGTGATTGTTCCTGTCTCTGTGTTTTGCACCAGATAGGGCTGTTTTGGGTTTTCACGTTTCTTGTTTTTGTTAGTTTGTTCATGTGAAGTGATTTATTAAACCATGAATCAAAATAACCACGCTGCGCTTTGGTCCGCCTCTCCGTCAATGGAAGAAATCCCTTACAGTGATTGAAACGTAAAGGCAATGTTCCCGCCTTAGTGGAGACTGCATTCACAGTAACCGCTGCATGTCGGCTCAATCGTAAATGACTAACATTTATATTGCACAACCAGTAATACTTCAGCAATACAGATTGAATACAGCCCTATATTACGTTTAAAGTGTCGACTTGTAAATGTTACCGGGGAGCGGTGGTACTGCAACCAAGCTCATTGGCTCTTTTGATTTAGCTCCAATCACGGAGAAGCACATTGTCTGCTGGTCTTTGCTCTAAAATCTAACCTATTCATATATATATAAAAAAGGCTGATTACAGTTTTTTCCAACTGCTTACACACTTTTATAAAACTGTCTCCTTTATTTCAAATCTCTACACAATTCCCAAAACTGCACATGCAAAATGCCTCACATCTCCTTCAAAATGTAACACTGCATTCAAAATTGCAAAAACACATGTCAAAATGAAGCATTTGCATGAAATAGCAAACACTGCTTTCATAAAAGGACATTTTTGGATATACCATGTAAACACTGTTGTTCTAAAGCTCTTTGGTCTTTCATAGGCTTATATCTACATTTCAATACAATGTTCTACAGTGAAAGTAATCTGCTGAGAGGGGTAACAAGTACACTGTTACAGTTTTTTCCAACTGCTTACACACAAAATCTTTTCATGTCACACGATTTTTGAAACCGCTCACTCAAAGTGCAAAACTACACACCAAATATCCAAACCCTTAAGCTTTTTCTCAGCCTTTGACTCAGTTGTCAATTGCATAAAGCACTTTTTTCAAAACGGGTACAAAACTACAAATTGTGGATGGGTGGCAAACCAGTTTTGGACCAGAATAGCCAGGTGAAAACTAACATTGTCACATAAAACCACAAATCTAGCAGGCTCCTGATCTGGATCAGGGACAAGCATTGTGTAAATTGCATCCAGAAAAGTGAGCATATGGCCGGTGTTGTACGGACCCAGTGTGGCATTGTGATGGAGGATGTGCCTCTCTCATGGTCAAACCGTGGTTGATCACATGATCAACAAGTGTGCCCTAATCTCATCAGAGATGGCTCTCCTTCCTTTTCTTCTTTGTCCTCGTCCTCTTCTTCCTCTTCCTCCCTCCTACTCCTCTTGCTCTCTGTCCATTGTTGGCATCCATTGTTCAAAACAGGTAATCTGACCTTTGACCTATTTATAGGCCTATACTACAGTAAAGCAGTGATTGGTTAGTGATCAGTTAAGCTATTAGTGTTTGCACATGTGAGGAGTGTGTGTGACCTGGTGAATAAGTGTAGCATTTTGATGTTGTGTTTGGAAAAGAAAAGCAAGTCACTTCCTGTTAGAGTTTTGTGTTTTAGGTAGAGAATTGTGTGGAGTGTTTTGAAAAAAGTGTTTTATGCAATTGACAATTGAGTCAAAGGCTGAGAAATAGCTTATGGTTTTGGATATTTGGTATGTAGTTTTGCACTTTGAGTGAGAGGTTTCAAAAAATTGTGTGACATGAAAAGATTTTGTGTGTAAGCAGTTGGAAAAAACTGTAAATAAATGGGCTCACCAGCCAATAAATTACATTAACCAGATAACCGATTGTATTTACAGGTCTTCTTCAACTGCAGTCATGCTGCACATCATATCAATGTGATTCCTGAGATGTTTACTCTCCACACTTTAGCCAGAGTTGTCATCCTGAGGCGTAGTGTGGTTGAGACATAGGATGAGAATCTGCAAGTTGCTGTCAGTAGGAAGGATTCTTTCCAAACAAAGGATAGTTAACATCAAGCGGTCATGGATGGCTTTGAACATGAACGGGAAAACAAATCTCACAATAGCATCAATTGACCCTAGGATGCAAAACCAAAAAAAGATCACAGAAATTCTTGCAGCTCCCTTTGGGGATGTTTTTGGGGGTTATGAGGTGTGGTTCTTTAGGGCAGTCACCACTCTTCCTTCCATTGGGAGGGACAGTGACCTTATAGCAGGCAAAGGTTGAAGGTTGCCCCGCAGCCTTTCTCTCTTCCTAGCACACACAAATGTGCACACATGCACACACCAAGCAAATATACACAAGAACACATGCATGCACGCACATGAACGCACGCACGCACGCACACACACACACACACACACACACACACACACACACACACACACACACACACACACACACACACACACACACACACACACACACACACACACACACACACACACACACACACACACACACACACACACACACACACAGACGGATGGATGAAAGGGACTAGAACATCAGGAGACTGATTATCAGTCAGACAGACAGATTTACTGGAAGATAGAGACAGGATAGCTCGCCATCCCTCTATTTACTCAACACAAAATACTCCATTCTGGAGACAATATCAATTTCCTCTAGACGAAGAAATGAAAACAAGCCAAATTACAGTAAAGACAGATTGAGGGGAACCTGTTTTTGCAGAATGATCTCCGGGAAGAACTCTTATCAACGTATTTAAAACCGTTCTTTCTTTCTTTTCTTTAGGCTGCTTTAGCCACAACTTCTGACACACATTCCCATCTGTTTGTGATGCTCTAAAAGAGGTTAGTGGTAGCATGTCATCAGCATATTAGCGAAAGACTAAATAAGAGAGAATGAATGAGGGGCTCTCCCTCACTGAAGCCCATTAAGGCGGGATAAGAGATCCTTAATTGTGTCCTGTGAGTCTGGATCTGAAGAGGCTAATTAGATCTCCTTCCTCCATTATCAACCCCGTTTTATTTTTCTTCCTTAACCAGGATCTTAATTAACAGGGTTCATTATGAGCCATGATGGAAATTGTCGGAAGAGATCGTTTGACAGAGGTTGCTCTCTCTCTCGTCTCTAACCCAGAGCAACATGTCACAGTGTACTCTCTTAGTTAATAAACCTAGATCAGCAGCATATAACCTCAATTGTATAGCTTACAGCCTTGCTAGTTTTCTTATATCTTTGTTATTGGGTATGTTCCAGGTTGTCTTTATGGCAGTTGGGCTGCACATAGTATGATCAGATCCCCAATGCCATATCGATGACATGCCATACATATGTTCCTTGTATTTCAATTGGACAGTAAATCTATCATCACAGACTTCAGCTGAAGACAGAAGAAGAACCTATTTCTTGCAAGGCTATTTTCCTGTGATTCCCTATATCAGCTATGCTAACACAAGGTGGAGGCCTCTCACACTCCTCGAAGCCAGCGTAACGATACAAATAGATGGTCGGCCCATGGAACTGTTTGCAACAGGGAATTTAACACAGATATCTCTTACTGTGGAGAAGATGGATTTCTCCTCTGACAAAGCAGAAATCCATCCCAAAGCAAACATGGCACCTTGCCTCCATCCTCTATGAGTAGAACCTCTACCAAAAGCACTGTTTGTCTTACTTTTACTTTGGTTTTATGTGGTATTAGACACTGGGCAAAAGTCTGCAATTGTCTTTCCTTTGGTGGATTAAAGTGTAGCAAATGTTCCTTTGATGCCAGGTGTGTGTGCGAGTGCATGTATGTATGTGTGTGTGCGTCTGTGTACGGTGCAGTAATACACCGAGTGTGTATTGGGGAGATAGGAGGAAGGCAGATTATAGGAAACTTATCTCTGAGCCCCGTTTTGAGATGGGAGCTAAAGAGCGTTCCTCCCTGGAGTAGCAAAAAATGTGCAATTGCTCAACGTTTATGAATCCTAATATACCAATATTGTTCATGTCTAGTAGAGTGTGACCTTAAATCCTGATTGGCATGTAGGAAACGGCATCAAGCCAGCATAACAACGCATTCCTTATCATTTAAATGAGGATGAACCGGCAACCTGAAAAAATAAAGCAGATTTCTATCTTGCGGCACCAATGTGATAAATGCTCCCATCGGGTTTGAGTGAAGGAAGCCGTCAGCACTTCTTTTTTGGTTTTCCTTTGCTACACAGAGAAATGGAATCCTGTTTTTCTTTGTCCTCCTGGGTTTCAGCCCCAAGGGAGGTGTGTGTGTGTGTGTGTGTGTGTGTGTGTGTGTGTGTGTGTGTGTGTGTGTGTGTGTGTGTGTGGGAGGTGAGTGTGTGTGTGTGTGTGTGTGTGTGTGTGTGTGTGTGTGTGTGTGTGTGTGTGTGTGTGTGTGTGTGTGTGTGTGTGTGTGTGTGTGTGTGTGTGTGTGTGTGTGTGTGTGTGTGTGTGTGTGTGTGTGTGTGTGTGTGTGTGTGTGTGTGTGTGTGTGTGTGTGTGTGTGTGTGTGTGTGTGTGTGAGAGAGTCGTTGCATGTGGTTGTTGTACACGTGAGTGTGCGTGTGTTTGTGTCTATGTCACAGGTTAGTGAATTCACCTTTTAGCAAAATGTCCATTCCTGCTTTGCTGGTATATCTTTCACCAGTTGATAAATCTATGACCTTGCTGAAAGACCCAGGTATGAAAACAGGATTTTCCTTGGTTACACCCTCTAAAACTGTCTGTTCCTCATAATCCCCAGCCACAACTTCCATCTGTCAATCAATCAATACAATGTTAAAAAATCATTTTTACATCAGCAGTTGTCACAAATTGCTTTACAGTAACCCGGCCTGGACCCAACGAGAGCGTCCTGGCTCTATGCATTTTACTGGTTTGTGACCCACTGACACTGCCCCCAGTTAGAGGGGAATCAAGCAGGCCAAGAGTTGACACACACAGGAACTTTATTTAAACACACTGAGGAGGATAAACATGGGGATTATTCTGTAAAGGAACAGAGACAGAGATTATGAATATAATACACAGGATATAAATACACTGCATCGATATGTGCAGAGTGCAAAAGAATGGGATAAGTTATGCATGAAGGAATGATAATAAATAGAACAACTGGAGCAAAGGACTGTTTCTAATAGCCATGTATTACAGAGTAACAAAAGTCACAAATGGCACTCATGCTAACAATACACATGTTACCTAATGACATTCAAAGAACACAGTGGAAGCTACATCCAAATAGGCAACATCAATGGCAAAAAGAGCTAATCTCTATTTGTAGCACATACAGTGCCTTCAGAAAGGATTCCCCCCTTGACTTTTCACACATTTGTTGTGTTACAGCCTGAATGTTTTTTTAGGGGGTAGATCAGCTTTAATATTCCAGACAGATTGGGGCTTCCATCAAGGTAATTGTCTGCATCATTTCCAATCCCCCATATGGTTAGTGTTCAACATATTTAATAACGACAATAACCGTGAACACTACAAAATACAAAACAACAAATGTGAAAACCGAAACAGTCCTATCTGGTGCATAGACACAAAGACAGAAGACAATCACCCACAAAATACCCAAAGAACATGGCTGCCTAAATATGATTCCCAATCAGAGACAATGACAGACAGCTGCCTCTAATTGAGAACCAATCTAGGCAACCATAGACATAAAAAACTACCTAGAAAGGAAACAGCCCCATAAACATACAAAACCCCTAGACCAGACAAAACACATAAATTCCCCATGTCACACCCTGACCTAACCAAAATAATAAAGAAAACTAAGATAACTAAGGCGAGGGCATGACAGTGCCCCCCCCCCCCCACCCAGGCCATGGGGAGGGTCTGGGTGGGAGTCTGTCCACGGTGGTGGCTCTGGCGCGGGACGTGGACTGCACTCCACCATAGTCTTTGTCCGCATTAGTCTCTTCCTAGGAACGGCGACCCACTCCACTAAACAAACTCCTCCGGACTGAGGGGCAGCTCCGGACTGAGGGGTAGCTCAGGACTGAGGGGCAGCTCAGGACTGAGGGGCAGCTCAGGACTGAGGGGCAGCTCAGGACTGAGGGGTAGCCCAGGACTGAGAGGTAGCTCAGGACTGAGAGGTAGCTCAGGACTGAGAGGTAGCTCAGGACTGAGAGATAGCTCAGGCTGGTTGACGGCTCAGGCAGCTTCTGGCTGACTGACGGCTCTGGCAGATCCTGGCTGACTGGCGACTCTGGCAGATCCTGGCTGAATGGCGGCTCTGGCAGATCCTGGCTGAATGGCGGCTCTGGCAGATCCTGGCTGAATGGCGGCTCTGGCAGATCCTGGCTGAATGGCGGCTCTGGCGGCTCCTTGCAGACTGGCGGCTCTGGCGGCTCCTTGCAGACTGGCGGCTCTGGCGGCTCCTTGCAGACTGGCGGCTCTGGCGGCTCAGGACAGACGGTAGACTCTAGCAGCTCTGGACAGACGAGAGACTCTGGCAGCTCTGGACAGGTGGGAGACTCTAGCAGCTCTGGACAGGCAGGAGAATCAAGCAGCTCTGGACAGGCGGGAGCCTCTAGCATTATATAAATAGGTCAGTTTAATTTTGTCTGGCTTGCCGTTCCAAATAAAATGAAATATATCTATTTTTTTTAAAGTCTCTAGATGTAGGCAAGGCCAGAAGCAAATACTGGGATATGACTAAAGATTGAATTAGGGTGATTTTTCCACAAATAGACAGCTATTTTCCTTTCCACTGTCATGTACTTCTAGAAGTAGTGGGTGGAGGAGTCAGGCGCAGAGAGCAGGGTAGTTGATATGTGGAATGTTTATTCCCAAAACAGCAGTGTCGGTCAATGCCACACACACACGGGCACAATAAGACCCAGTCCAAAACAACAGGACGAAACGGTTCGAGAACAAAATACTTTCACAGAAAATCACACACATCAAAACAACAGAAAACAAGCCTGCACAAAAGCCGGTGGGCCTACCGGGTTTAAATAGCCCAAAACCAAAACCTAAACAAGAAACAGGTGCAACTAATCAGACAAAACTAAATGAAACAGAAAAGGGGATCGGTGGCAGCTAGTAGGCCGGCGACGACGACCGCCGAGCGCCGCCCGAACAGGAAGATCTTATCTATTAGCAAGATCTTATCTATTTTTGGTAACTTTCCATTAAAATGTATTATAGTGAGATCTATTTGGGGATATGAATATCAAGCATGTCCACTTTACCGTCAGACCATTTTAAGTAATGTAAAAGTTGTACTTTTTTTGTAATCCAAAACGTAATATAGTACATTTATCATAATTTGGTTGTAATCCATAGAGGTTAGAAAAATGATCTAGATCCTCTATGAGGCGGTGGAGGGATTCTAATTGTGGATTTAAAGAAAACATGAATCATTAGCGTACAATGACACCTTTGTTTTTAAGCCCTGGATTTCCAGGCCCTTGATATTATTGTTAGATCTGATTTTAACTGCTAACATTTTGATGGTCATAATAAATAGATGTACCAATAGTGGACTACCTTGTTTTACTCCTCTTGACAGTTTAAACTTTCTGAGAAGTAGTCATTATTTACTATTTTACACATAGGGTTACTATAAATAACTTTATCCCATTGTAGAAGAGATTCTCCAAAATGTAAATATTCCAGGCATACTTTATCAAAAGCCATGAATACCAGGCCTGGTTTCCCAGATTTTTCATAGAGTTCTACTGTTTCCATAACTTGTCTTATATTATCCCCAATGTATCGTCCATTTTAGAAAAACTGTCTGATTAGGATGAATATCTTTTTAATTCTATGCGCTATGCATTTTGCTCGATTTTTTTGCATCACAAGCGTAAGGTGCCTCTAATTTTTTTCATGCACTGGATCTTTATATTTACCACTAGGGTCCTGTTTCAGTAATAATGAAATCATACCTTCTTGTTGAGTATCTGATAATCTACCATTTTTACAGGAGTGGTTAAAACATGCTAATAACGATCCTCTGAGTCCATTAAGAAAGGTTTGGTATAGCTCAACTGGTATGCCATCCAGCCCTGGAGTTTTCCCAGACTTAAGTTTGGAGCAAATCCAATACCACACATTACTGAGTACCACTCTCCATATTTTCAAGCATAGTGGTGGCTGCATCATGTTATGCGTATGCTTGTAATCGTTAAGGACTGGGGACATTTTCAGAACAAGTCAAAAACCTGGTTCAGTCTGCTTTCCACCAGACACAGAGATTAATTCACCTTTCAGCAGAACAATAACCTAAAACACAAGACCAAATCTACAGTGGAGTTGCTTACTAAAAAGACAGGGAATGTTCCTGAGTGGCCAAGTTACAGTTTGAACTGAAATGTACTTGAAAATTTATGGCAAGCCCTGAAAATGATTGTCTAACAATGATCAACAACCTATATGACAGAGCTTGAATAATTTTGAATAATGGGCAAATGTTGCACAATCCAGGTGTGGAAAGCTCTTAGAGACTTTCTCAGAAAGGTACTTCTACAAATGATTGACTAGGGTGTAAATGAGATATTTCTGTATTTCATTTGCAAACATTTCTAAAACATGTTTTCACTTTGTCATCATGGGAAAGTGTTTAGATGGATGAGATTTTTAACAAATATTTTATCTATTTTCAATGCAGGCTGTAACACAACAAAATGTGGAATATATCAAGGGATATGGATACTATCTGAAGGCAATGTATGTTGTAAACACGTCTGTAACCCGTCTAACAAGCATAACAATAGTGATACAAATGTACATGTTCTCAAGCATCCTATGTATACAAGTCCACCTACACTCACATACTGGAAAAATACTGTTCGGTATGGGGAATATTTACTCCCTTGGAGAGAATGGGTTAGGCTACTAGCCAATCAGGGCCTAGATAGACTGCATGGCTAGAGAGTACACAGGAGTGAGACACATGGCTATTGTCCGATTGGCTGAAGCCACGACAAAGCCAGGACATATCGATCTCTCAGGTGAGGGGGAGAAACGGTGAGAGCCATCCTGTAGTATCCTTGGCAGGGGGGTTCTGTATCACCATCAATCTCTGCTGTAATTCAAATTAAACAATCAGTTTTCACACCAACAGTCTACACGGAGTTGCACCCCCCCCCGACCTATGTAGACAATGATTCTCACAGTTGTGTCAAGTTGGCTGGATGTCCTTTGGGTGGTGGACCATTCTTAATGCACACAAAAAACTGTTGAACGTGAAAGCGGCAGCTTTCAACCCAGGGAGTTTCAACCCAGCTGCTTTGCTGTTCTTGACTCAAACTGGTGCATCTGGCACCTAATACCATAGCCCTTTCGGCGGCACTTACATTTTTTGTCTTGCCCATTCACCCTCTGAAGGGCACACATACACAATCCATGCCTCAGTTGTTTCAATTGTCCTCCCCTTCATCAACAATGACTGAGGTGGATTTAACAATTTACATCAATAATGGATCATAGCTTTCACCTCACCTGGATTCACCTGGTCAGTCATATCATGGAAAGAGCAGGTGTTCTTAATGTTTTGTATACTCAGTGTACAGTTTACACAATAGACTACCTGTCAAGTGTGTTTCTCTGATTTAAGTGAGTGAGTGAGTAAGTAAGGTCAACTATATTTAAATTAGTATTGTTTTAGTATTTGAGTGGTTATCAGTCTTTTATCCAGTTCCAGGTATAGCCTACAATAAACATATCACTCTCGTTCAGTGAAAGCAGATTTACCTCGACTGTTCCCTCACAGCTCAATAACTGTGTGGGATGATAATGCAGTGAAATCTGTAGAGAAGAGCAATATTGCCCCCTGCAGCTCAAGCACTATATGTTAAAAACAAAATCCACACTGTGGGTGCATCCCCATTTTGCTTCATCTCCTCCACTACATTCCTTCATCTGCAGTAATGGGAAAGAAATTGGACAGGGGAAAACACTTTCCAGGTAGGGATCCTCCATATTGCTTTCACCTGTCCTTTAAAAAAATATATATTAGCGGCAAATCCTAACTTTTAATTGAATTTTCACTTAGTCATGCATTGATGTCTAAGGGAGTGAAAATGTTACCTAAGTGGAAGATAGAATTCTCCTCTTAGTAAAGATGAAGAACAGAAAACAAGGAGATGCATCCTATATCATATGTCACATCAAGGAGATATAATTGGTATCGATAATGTAGACGGACAGGGGATGGGGGAAAAAGACAGGGAGTTTCATTGTATTCTTGCAAACCCAAAGATGTGGCACATGCTACTTGATATACTGCTTTCTCGAGAACAGGCCCAAATCCTTGTCATTTCCGTGAAGAAAAGACAGAGAAAAAGGGGGCGGTTGGTTGGGCTGCATTCCGAGAATTTGCAGGCGAGTGGGTAAACCCCCACTGCCATCCGTTCTATTAGCCAATGTGGAATCATTGGAAAATAAAATCAAAGATGTACGATCAAGATTATCCTACCAAATAGGACATTAAAACCTGTAATATCTTATGTTTTGGCTGAACGACAACATGAATAACCCACAGCTGGTGGGTATAACGCTTTTCGGCAGAATAGAACAGTGGCCTCTGGTAAGACAAGGGGTATGGGGTCTATGTATATTTGTAAACAACAGCTGGTGCATGAAATCTAAGGAAGGTTTTGCTTGCCTGAGGTAGAGTATCTCTTGACAAGCTGTAGACCACACTATTTACCAAGAGAGTTTTCATCTATATTCTTCGTAGCTGTCTATTTACCAAACACAAACCGATGCTGACACTAAGATCGCACTGGATTTGCTGTGTACGCCCATAAGAAAACAGGAAAATGCTCATCCAGAGGAGGTGCTCCTAGTGGCCGGGGACTGTAATGCAGGGAAACGGAAATCCATTTTACCTCATTTCTATCAGCATGTTAAATGTGCAACCAGAGGGAAAAAAACTTTAGACCACCTTTACTCCACATACAGAGACACGTACAAAGTTCTCCCTCGCCCTCCATTTGGCATATCTGACCATAATTCTATCCTCCTGATTCCTGCTTACAAGCAAAAACTAAAGCAGGAAGTTCCAGTCACTCGCCCAATAACAAAGTGGTCAGATGAAGCAGATGCTAAGTTAGAGGACTGTTTTGCAAGCACAAACTGGAATATGTTCAGGGATTCCTCCGATGACATTGAGTAGTATACCGCATCAGTCACCGGCTTCATCAATAATGCATTGATGACGTCGTCCCCAAAGTGACTGTACGTACATACCCCAACCGGAAGCCATGGATAACAGGCAATAACCCCACTGAGCTAAAGGATAGAGCTGCCGCTTTCAAGGAGCGGGACTCTAACCCGGAAGCTTATAAGAAATCCTGCTATGCCCTCCAACGATTCATCAAGCAGGCAAAGCGTAAATACAGGACTAAGATTGAATCGTACTACACTGGCTCCAACGCTCATCGGATGTGGCAGGGCTTGCAAACTATTATAGACTACAAAGGCAAGCATAGCCGCGAGCTGCCCAGTGACACAAGACTACCAGATGAGCTAAATAATTTCTATGCTTGCTTTGAGGCAAGTAACACTGAAACATGCATGAGCACATCAGCTGTTCCGGACGATTGTGTGATCACGCTCTCTGTAGCCGATGTGAGTGAGACCTTTAAACAGGTCAACATCCACAAGACCGCATGTCTAGATAGATTACCAGGACGTGTACACCGAGCATGCACTGGGCAACTGGCAAGTGTCTTCACTGACATAATCAACCTGTCTCTGACTGAGTCTGTAATACCAACATGTTTCAAGCAGACCACCATAGTCCCTGTGCCCAAGAACACTACGGTAACCTGCCTATATGACTACCGACCCATAGCACTCACGTCTGTAGCTATAAGTGCTTTGAAAGGTTGGTCATGGCTCACATCAACACCATTATCCCAGAAAACCTAGACCACCTCCAATTTGCATACTGCCCAAACAGATCCACAGATGATGCAATTTCTATTGCACTCCACGCTGCCCTTTCCCACCTGGGCAAAAATAACACCTATGTGAGAATGCTATTCATTGACTAGTGATCAGGATTCAACACCATAGTGCCCTCAAAGCTCATCACAAAGCTAAGGACACTGGGACTAAACACCTCCCTCTGCAACTGGACCCTGGACTTCCTGACGGGCCGCCCCCAGATGGCAAGGGTAGGTAACAACACATTCACCACGCTAATCCTCAACACGGGGGCCCCTCAGGGGTCTGTGCTCAGTCCCCTCCGGTAATCCCTGTTCACTCATGAATGCATGGCCAGGCACAACTCCAACACCATCATCAAGTTTGCCGACAACACAATGGTTGTAGGCCTGATCATCGACAATGATGAGACAACCTATAGAGAGGAGGTCAGAGACCTGCCCATGTGAGGCCAGGACAACAACCTCTCCCTCAACGTGATCAAGACAAAGGAGATGATTATGGACTACAGGTTAAAGGAGGACCGAGCACACCCCCATTCTCATCGACGGGGCTGTCGTGGAGGAGGTTGAGAGCTTCAAGTTCCTTGATGTCCACATCCCCAACAAACTATCATAGTCCAAAAGCACCAAGACAGTCGTGAAGAGGGAATGACATCCCCTATTCCCCCTCAGGAGACTTAAAAGATTTGGCATGGGTTTGGTACTTCCTGCTTTAGTTTTGTAAGCAGGAATCAGTAGGATAGAATTATGGTCTAGCTACAAAAAATATAGATGAAAACTCTCTTGGTTAATAGTGTGGCCTTCAGTACATCAGATTATGAGATATTCTACGTCAGGTGAGCAAAAGCTTGAGACTTTCTTAATATTTGATTTCACGCACCAGCTGTTATTGACAAATAGACACAGACCGCCACCCCTTGTCTTACCGGAGGCAGCTGTTCTATCTTGCCGATGGACCGAAAACCCAGCCAACTGTATGTTATCCATGTCATCGTTCAGCTCGGTGAAACATATGATATTACAATTTTTAATATCCCATTGGTAGGATAGTCTTAAATGGAACCAGTTTATTCTCCAATGATTGCACGTTGGCCAATAGGATGGATGGTAGAGGCGTGTTACCCACTCACCAACAAATTCTCACAAGGCACCATGACCTGCGTCCCCTGTACCGGTGTCTTTTCGTCATGTAAATGACAGTGATTTGGGCCTGGTTCGTTATCTGGAGAAAACCTTCGTGCCTGACTTGTTAAAGAAAAAATCTTTGTCCAGTTCAAGGTGAGTCATCTCTGTTCTGACATCCAGAAGTTATTTTTCGGTTATAAGAGACAGTGGCAGAAACATTATGTACAAAATAAGTTACAACGCGAAAAAACACATAAAATAGCACATCTCCCCCGGCGCCATTTCCAATTTTTTAAAAAATAATTGTACTTTTGCTCTTGGAATAATTTCATTCTTGGACTAAAAGACTGTAAAAAAAAATTAGTTTAGGAAATCTGTTCCCAACACAGGAAGTTGGTGGCACCTTAATTGGGGAGGACGGGCTCTTGGAATAGTCTGGAGCAGTGTAGGTGGAATGGTAGCAAATACATCAAACACCTGGTTTCCATGGGTTTGATGCCATTCCATTAGCGCCGTTCCGGCCATTATGAGCCGCCCTCCCCTCAGCAGCCTCCTGTAGTTCCCAAGTATTCCCACGCATAAATAGACAGTCAATTTGCACTGTACATTTTGCACTATGTTCAGGCCCCCTGACCATCCGCTCAAGGAAAAATCGTCACAAGCCTGAACGTAATTGAGGACATCTAAACTAGAGCTTACGATATGATACAAGAAGTACCAGAATTGCCCACTAGATGGGGAACAACGATGGGGAACAACATGGAAGTGTTCACTGAAGCTTTCTGCAGCTTGATATCATTTTGCAAACATCTTTCAATAGTAGAATTATACTATTGTGTGTATCTGAGACAGTATATTTAATTAGACTCTAATTAGGAAAATTAAACAGCAACATTTGACTACTGGACTTTTAAGATCCAATTCAATATTTGATCCCACTTAACACTTGACTTGAAGAACACAAGGTGGATAAGGATAATTTAAGTGGTGATAGGCCTACATATCACAGTTAACACATTGTCATTAATGATGTCATTGTCAGGTATCAGGTACCAGGTACCAAAGGCTAAAATGGCAATTTTGCATGTAGATTTTATGATGCTCCTTTAGCGTTAATACTTGAAGAAAGTCAACATGAAAATTTGCAACATACAAATTCAATGTGTGTAGGTGTGTGCAGGTGTGTGGTGTGCATGCGTGCGTGCGTGCGTGTGTTGATGCATGTGTGTGTATGTATGACTGGCAGGACTGGCAGGGCTTGTGGGAGGTATGTGGGTGGTTTCGCTCCTGGCTCCTCTCTCACACTGACCTGCCACCCACCACTCCGTCCTCACTGGTGTTGTGCCTGGCCAGAGAGAGAGATGGAAAACACAACAACAATAACAACATCAACATATAGTATCTGCTCTATTTTTCACATCAATCGATTAAATGTATATACAGTGCCTTCTGAAAGTATTTATACCCCCTTGACTTTTTCCACATTTTGTTGTGTTACAGCCTGAATTATATATATATATACTGTATATATTAATCATCTACACACAGTACACCATAATGGCAAAGTGGAAGCATGTTTTTAGACATTTTAGCAAAAATATATCTAATTTACATACCCATTCACACCCCTGAGTCAATACATGTTAGAAACACCTTTGGTAGCGATTACAGCTATGAGTCTCTCAAGGTAAGTCTCTAAGAGCTTTGCACACCAGGATTGTACAATATTTGCACATTATTATTATTTTCATTCTTCAAACTCTGCAAGTATTTGATAAACTGCAAGTATTTGTTACTGTATCCATTACATACATACTTTATCCATTAGCTTCTGTATACTGTATCAATAGTATGTCTATTGAAAAACTAGAGCCATATGTGGCTGCAAGGGTGTAAATTTATAAACCAAATATAGCCTTTTTATTGGGTCACACCACCTGTTGCATATTACCATAGTAACAGTAAAACACTACAGTAGTTGCTGGACTTGAATGATGACTAATAGAAACTAATGACTGTGAAAATGTTTATAATTCTTCCATTCACTGAGCTTTAAAATGTGCAGCTACATCAATTCAGTAACGTCAGAGAACATGGCTTATTTTCCTTTCATTCATGTTTGTTGTATTCACTGAGCAATTGAATGCACAGCTACATCAATCATTATTTTTTTTAAATTTAACCAGGCAAGTCAGGGGAACAGTGTGTTAACTACCTTGTTCAGGGGCAGAACGACAGCTTGGGGATTCAATCCAGCAACCTTTTGGTTACTGGCCCAACGCTCTAACCACTAGGCTACTTGCCGCCCCGTTACCATTGTAGTAATGTGGATAGAGAGATAGATTGAGAAAACATACTTTATTTTCATACTTAAAGCCACAAAGAAATTGGTGTTTGTTCTATTCACCGAGCTGTTCTCATAAAATTTGAGATCGATTGGAGACTTTCTTTTTTTCTATTCTTAAAGGGATGCAGGTCACTCCACTCTAATATTTCATGTCACTAGTCTATTTCTTGCACATCGTCCTTCCCACAGTCTTTGGTTCTGCCTCTCTCATTCCCTTAGTCATAGTAACTGTCCATGTAACCTATTGCAGCAGCTTTGTACCGCAGCACCATCAATATTTCAAACTGATGGAGCGCCTTGAGACAGGTTATTATTGTCTCTCAGACTGTGCTTGGCATGTAAGTGGTTATTTACTCAAGCACACACAGACACAGACGCACACACACGCACACACGCACGCACGCACGCACGCACGCACACACACACACACACACACACACACACACACACACACACACACACACACACACACACACACACACACACACACACACACACACACACACACACACACACACACACACACATCATGCATAACCTCAACCTCAGCCATTAATTTTTCATTCACAAAAACCCATGTCGCCAGTCAGCATTTGCTGTCTAACTGTTGTACATCCTAGTGTGCTGCTGGGCTGGTGGGTTGGGCTGAGCAGAGTGAGCATGAGTGAGCGTGATGTCGACAGATAGTAATTAGCCGAATTCTCTCCGATCCTTATGCTTTATTGAATATTTACAAATAAGCTAAATCCTGAGGGCCAAGAGGAGACTGCTAAGCAGGGTTCATAGCCTTGATATGCGTCCCAAATGGCACCCTATTCCCTATATAGTGCTCCACTTTTTACCAGGCCCCATAGGGCTCTGGTCAAAAGTAATGCACCATATAGGGAATAGGGTGCCATTTAGGACACACTTAAGAGGAGCAGAGGGAGAAGAAGAAGTGGGGTTTTGGAGCACAGTCACTTCCAGGCTCTCAACGATTAATGCAACCTTGATACATTCATAATATAAAGAGGTTTACTGTACAGTGTGGATGGAACCTCTTTGGAAAAGAGAGTGAAACTCAATAACTGCCATAGATTTCTTTGTGTCTTGTATAGCTTACTATTAAGTTATATCAGAAGTGGACACTGATAATGGTGACGAGTACACACATTGCCTGTTTCTTGGATTTAAAAGTTTTACTTCCTGAGCTCAAAGTGCTTTCCCAATCAAATGAATTTACGGTAATACACTGTAGGCCCTGATTCTGAGCTGTGTGTTGTGACATTTCTTGGTGGCCATGCAGCATCAGGGTGCCATACTGAGACAAGACGCCCGGCTCCACTAACTACCCTGCGAAAAAAACAATATAGACTTTACTTTATTGACATTAGCATTTCACTAACATTTGGGGGAGTGAGAGTGTCTTCCTCTAATTACACCAGTCTATTTTCCCAGCTAGCATCTTGTAAATGTCAGTACTCATTACACACACACACACACGGGCACACACACAGGCACAGGCGCACACACAGACATGGATTACAAAAAGAAAACCAGTCCCGTCGCGGACGTCTTCCTCCCAGACAAATTAAACAACTTCTTTGCTCGCTTTGAGGAAAATACAGTGCCTCTGATACTGCCTGCTACCAAAGCCTGTGGGCTCTCCTTCACCATGGCCAACGTGAGTAAAACATTTAAACATGTTAACCCTTGCAAGGCTACCGGCCCAGACAGCATCCCTAGCCGCGTCCTCAGTGCTTACGCAGACCAGCTGGCTGGTGTGTTTACGGACAAATTCAATCAATCCCTGTCCCAGTCTGCTGTGCCCACATGCTTCAAGATGGCCACCATTGTTCCTGTGTCCCAAGGAAGCTAAGGTAACTGAACTAAATGACTATCGCCCCATAGCACTCACTTCTGTCTTCATTCAGAGACTAGTCAAGGATCATATCACCTCCACCCTACCTGATACCCTAGACCCACTCCAATTTGCTTACCGCCCAAATAGGTCCACAGATTACGCAATCACCATCACACTGCACACTGCCCTATCCCATCTGCACAAGAGGAATACCTATGTAAGAATGCTGTTCATGGACTACAGCTCAGCATTTAACACCATAGTACCCTCCAAACTCGTCATTAAGTTTGAGACCCTGGGTCTCGACCCCGCCCTGTGCAACTGGGTCCTGGACTTTCTGAAAGGTCGCCCCCAGATGGTGAGGGTAGGAAACAACATCTCCATCCTGCTGATCCTCAACACTGGGGCCCCACAAGGGTGCGTTCTCAGCCCTCTCCTGTACTCCCTGTTCACCTATGACTGCGTGGCCATGCACCCCTACAACTCTATCATCAAGTTTGCAGATGACACTACAGTGGTAGGCTTGATTACCAACAATGACGAGACGGCCTACAGGGAGGAGGGGAGGGGCCTCAGAGTGTGGTGTTAGGAAAATAACCTCTCACTCAAAGTCAACAAACAAAGGAGATGATCGTGCACTTCAGAAAACAGCAGAGGGAGCATCCCCCCCATCCAAATTGACAGGATAGTAGCGGAGAAGGTGGAAAGTTCCTCTGCGTACATATCACGGACAAACTGAAATGGTCCACCCACACAGACAGTGTGGTGAAGAAGGCACAACAGCGCCTCTTTAACCTCAGGAGGCTGAAGAAATTTGGCTTGTCACCTAAAACACTCACAAACTTTTACAGATGCACAATCGAGAGCATCCTGTCGGGCTGTAATACCGCCTGGAATGGCAACTGCTCCGTCCACAACCGCAAGGCTCTGCAGAGGGTAGTGCGGTCTGCACAAAGCATCACTGGGGGAAAATTACCTGCCCTTCAGGACACCTACAGCACCCGATGTCACAGGAAGGCCAAAATGATCATCAAGGACAACAACTACCCGAGCCACTGCCTGTTCACCCCGCTATCGTCCAGAAGGCGAAGTCAGTACAGGTGCATCTGGACCGAAAAATAGCGTCTATCTCAAGGCCATCAGACTGTTAAACAGCCATCACTAACATAGAGTGGCTGCTGCCAACATACAGACTCAAATCGCTGGCCACTTTAAAAAATGTAATAAATGGATTTAATAAAGGTATCACTAGTCACTGCGTGACCATGCACGCCTCCAACTCTATCATCAAGTTTGCACAGTGTGTCACTTTAAATCACTTTAAATAACGTCACTTTAATAATGTCTACACATCCTAGATTACTCATCTCATATATATATATACTGTATTCTATACCATCTACTGCATCTTGCCTATACCGTTCGGGCATCACTCATCCATATATTTATATGTACATATCTTATTCATCCCTTTACATTTGTGTGTATAAGGTAGTTGTTGTGAATTTGTTAGATTGCTTGTTAGATATTACTGCTCTGTCAGAACTAGAAGCACAAGCATTTCGCTACACTTGCATTAACATCTGTATGTGACCAATAAATGTTTAATTGATGCGCACACACACACACACACACACACACACACACACACACACACACACACACACACACACACACACACACACACACACACACACACACACACACACACACACACACACACTGCATAGAAGAGGAGATCTTAGAAAAAGTATGAAGAACAGCCTGGAGGAAGGAAGCCATACTTGAAACTAATCTGCTGTGACACTATGGTCTTGAATTCAATTACAAGGGTCATGTTCAGCACACACTAAATGGAAGAAAATGTATTGAAACAGGGAAGGACAACCGGGAAATGTCCAATAAGAAATGCTCATTTTTGTTTTCCTTTTTCGTAAAAAAAATGTAACCTGGGCCCTTGTCAAAAGTAGTGCAATATATAGAGAATAGGGTGCCATTTGACAAGAATTCAACACTCAGCACATCAGCTAACGTTTGAGCATAAGGAATGACTATGGGGAAATCGCAAATCCATCATTACTTAGGCATAGTGATTAGGGGAATGCACATGAATGGCAAAACTAGGATGTGGAATACCCAGTTGAGCTAGGCTCAATCAATCAAAGTGACTGACAGAGGATAGATGCCCACAACACACACACACACATACATAACACAAGCAAACACACTCGCACACACACCTCTCACTTCTGCCTTGTATGGCCTCCTTTGCATTACTTTTCTTTTATCGCTTTAATAATATTTTCACAAGTATGTGTTCAAATTTCACAACTCTTATTACAAAACTCATATCATCAAAAAGGCTGTTTTTTCCAAACGTTAAGCACATTTTCAAGTGACTAAGTACAACACACAACATCACACAGTAACCTTTTCACCAAACCTAATCAAGTCAAATCAAATAGTATTTGTCACATGCGCCGAATATAATAGGTGTAGACCTTACAGTGAAATGCTTACTTACAAGCCCTTAACCAACAACAGCTTTAAGAAAAAAAAAGAAATAGCGAGGCTACATACAGGGGGTACCAGTACAGAGTCAATGTGCGGGGGCACAGGTTAGTCGAGGTAATTGAGGTAATATGTACATGTAGGTAGAGTTATTAAAGGGACTATGCATAGATAATAACAGCAGCGTAAAAGACGGGGGGCAAAGCAAATAGTCTGGGTAGCCATTTGATTAGACGTTCAGGAGACTTATGGCTTGGGGTTAGAAGCTGTTTAGAAGCCTCTTGGACCTAGACTTGGGTGGCTGGGGTCTTTGACCATTTTTAGGGTCTTCCTCTGACACTGCCTGGTATAGAGGTCCTGGATGGCAGGAAGCTTGGCCCCAGAGATGTACTGGGCCGAATGCACTACCCTCTGTTGTGCCTTGCGGTCGGAGGCCGAGCAGTTGCCATAACCGGGCAGTGATGCAACCCGTCAGGATACTCTCGATGGTGCAGGTGTAAAATCTTTTGAGGATCTGAGGACCCATGCCAAATCTTTTCAGTCTCCTGAGGGGGAATAGGTTTTATTGTGCCCTCTTCACGACTATCTTGGTGTGCTTGGACCATGTTAGTTTGTTGGTGATGAGGACACCAAGGAACTTGAAGCTCTCAACCTGCCACACTACAGCCCTGTCGATGAGAATGGGGGCGTGCTCGGTCCTCCTTTTCCTGCAGTCCACAATTATCTCCTTTGTCTTAATCACGTTGAGGGAGAGGTTGTTGTCCTGGCAGCTTAGTGATGAGCTTTGAGTGCACTATGGTGTTGAATGCTGAGCTGTAGTCAATGAACAGCATTCTCACATAGGTGTTCCTTTTGTCCAGGTGTGAAAGGGCAGTGTGGAGTGCAATAGAGATTGCATCACCTGTGGATCTGTTGGGGAGGTAATCAAATCGGAGTGGGTCTAGGGTTTCTAGGATAATGATGTTGATGTGAGCCATGACCAGCCTGTCAAAGCACTTCATCGCTACAGACGTGAGTGCTACGAGTCGGTAGTCATTTAGGCAGGTTACCTTATTGTTCTTGGGCACAGGGACTATGGTGGACTGCTTGAAACATGTTGGTATTACAAACTCAGTCAGGGACAGGTTGAAAATGTCAGTGAAGACACTTGTCAGTTGGTCAGCGCATGCTCGGAGTACATGTCCTGGTAATCTGTCTGGCCCTGCGGCCTTGTGAATGTTGACCTGTTTAAAGGTCTTACTAACATCGGCTGCGGAGAGTGTGCTCACACAGTCGTCCGGAACAGCTGTAGCTCTCATGCATGTTTCAGTGTTACTTGCCTCGAAGTGAGCTTAGAAGTAATTTAGCTCGTCTTGTAGGCTTGTATTACTGGGCAGCTCTCGTCTGTGCTTCCCTTTGTTGTCTGTAATAGTTTGCAAGCCCTGCCACATCTGACGAGTGTTGTAGCCGGTGTTGTCCAGGCTATTAGGTCAGGATGTCATATGGGAGATACTACCCATCAATTACGGGTGCTGTACTTCAGTTGTGGAGAACCATATGATGTTAATTTTGATATTTAGATATTGAGATACTGTACAGTACATTATGTTCCTGTTCTATGTTCATTTTAATTATATGGTCTATATTCCTGTTCTGTGTTCTTTTTAATTATATGGTGTTGGTAAAATTATGATTAAATGACTGAACAAATCATTCTAAATGGAACTGTAACTAAGTAAAACTTATACTCTGTTTTATTATATCTGATTAACAATATGAGTTCATAAGAAGGGATTGTGAGACACAGACAAGGAGTAATTAAAGTTACTGAACACCATTTCAACTAGGAAGAAACGAATGGGTTGTGGACTGTGAAAACAGATAAGGTCGTTAGCCTATGGTTGACCTTGCAGAAACTTAGCTCTGGGGTTTTTAGATAAGACAATGAGTGCATTCCTAAGTTTTCTGTTAATTAGAACTGTCAGCTCAGTGGTGATTGATAATGTTGAGGGGTCAAAAGTTACCTGGGAGTGTGTTAGTAAGTTAGAATGAACTTTTCACCTCACTTTGTCCCGGTCGAGAGGAGGGGATTCTGTTAAAGCAATGAAATGACATCATGATCTGTATATAAACTGTTGCTCGTGATTAAGTGGGAGCGCGCCCCGAGAATAAATTCTGTTACCTATTATTGAAAGACTGGTCTGCGTCTATTTTATGCAAACAAGAATCTTACAACTTCTCATAAAATAGATGAAGGGTTTTCAATTAATGAAAGCACATTGGCATAATTAAATTACATTAACATATGGTCTATCCATACCCATACAATTACAATTCAACACCTGAAAACATATAGGGGCACAGAGAGGTATTTGCAAAACTACGGTAAAGTCTCCTCTGCAGTGAAATCAATAGGGAGACCCTTAGGGATGAGCGTGACTCAGGCATAGGCAGTTTTTCTTAGTCATTGTTACGGTCTTGCCACTGTCAGTATAAAGCTACTCCTATGCGTTTGTCTCTCATCGATGTGTTTTGAGTCTTTTTTACATTCTGATAAACAGATTTTGTCTGTTGTCTCATTTGCTGTGTAGTAAACTCTTAGAAAGAAAGGTGCTATCTAGAACCTAAATGGGTTATTGGACTATCCCCCGTTTAAAAACCTGTTTTGATTCCAGGCAGAACCCTTTTGTTTCGAGGTAGAACCTATTTGGTTTCCACTTAGAACCCTTTCCACAGAGGGTTCTAGCTGGAATAAAAATGGTTCTATCTGGAACCAAAAAGGGTTCTGATATGGGAATAATCAAAGAACCTATTTGGAGGGTACTGAACCAAAATATTAACGCAACATGCTACAATTTCAATGAGTCTACTAAGTTAAAGTTCATTTTTAAGGAAATCAGTCAATTTAAATAAATGATGCCCCACTCTATGGATTTCACATGACTGGGCAGGGGCACAGCCATGGTCGGGCCTGGAAGGGCTTAGGCCCACCCAATGGGGGAGTCAATCAGAATGAGTTTTTCCCCAGAAAAGGGCTTTATTACAGACAGAAATACACCTCAGGTTCATCAGCTGTCCTGCTGGCTGGTCTCAGACGATCCCGGAGGCGAAGAAGCCGGATGTGGAGGTTCTGGGATGGCATGGTTACACATGTGGTTGTGAGGCCGGTTGGACGTACTGCTAGATTCTCTAAAACGACATTGGTAGAGAAATTAACTTTTTTTTTTGCAACAGCTCTGGTGGACATTTCTGCACTCACCATGCCAATTGCACACTCCCTCAAAACATGATACATCTGTGGCATTGTGTTGTGTGACAAAACTGCACATTTTAGAGTGGCCTTTTATTGCCCCCAGCACAAGGTGCGCCTGTGTAATGGTCATGCTGTTTAATCAGCTTCTTGATATGCCACACCTGTCAGGTGGATGGATTATATTGGCAAAGGATAAATACATTTGTGCACAAAATTTGAGAGATATAAGCTTTTTGTGCGTATGGAACATTTCCTGGATCTTTTATTTCAGCTCATGAAACATGGGACCAACACTTTACATATTGTGTTCATATTGTATATTTTTATTCAGTATAATATTTGAATATCAAACTTTAATTTCAATGTCAAACATATGGACATTGAAGGTGTTGTGATGAATCAATATCTTCCAGTATAAAGGATTCCTCTCACTAGCTGGTAGCCTAGTTGGTGCTCTAGTTGTCACTAGTGGGCTTTCTGGGGTGAAGAGGATACCCTTAAATCTACCCTCAAATTCATTAAACAAAGTATTTACAATAACTCCCTGTTATAATACCATGAGGCCATTCATATACTTATTTCTTGTAACACACAATAGAAAAGTACAGTATAGATGGGATTCATTAACATTTTGTTGTGTTGTTATCCATGCAGTTGCATACCTGACATGCAATAACATATATTTATCAACCACTTAAGTGTTAACATCATTCTCTGGGGTTAAACGTCTAGGATGTATTTGTTAATTTTCGTTGTCAGACAATCTTCACTTTCCACTTAAGGAAAAGCACATGAGCCCCATTTTGAGTTTTCAGAGGCGAATTCAGCACATTGTGTCAAAATAAAGAGTAATTCTTCCACTACCATGAAATCCTTAACTGAAAATCCTTTACAAAAATGATGCACATTATTTGTGAAACCTTTTAACTTGTGACACACACATGCAGGGCAGGTATGCACACACATACGCACACACGTAGAAGTAACAGGCTGTGTATGTAAGGGTATGTTCACAGTCAGCAGAATCAAACTACATCTGACTCTAGTACCCTCAAACATGAGCACTATTGTAAAATACTTTCCACATATCTGACACTGTGTATGTCCCAAATGGCACCCTTTTCCCTTTGTAGTGCACTACTTTTGACCAGGGCCCATAGAGTGCCATGCAAAAGTATTGCACTATAAAGGCAATATGGTGCCATTTGGGACACAGACACTGACTTGCTCTGTTTGCTAAGGAAATTCCAATGACAAACGGATAAGTAACGAAGTCCATTTGTGAATTAAGCTTACTTACAGTTTTTTACAATCACTTTGGCACTAATTTCGGAACCTCAATGTCATTTTTCAAAACTCTAGACACAAAACTCACAACCAATGATCAAAATGCAAATTCTTCAAAACGCTAACACTTTTTCCAATTGCTTGGATACAATACACATAAAGCTAAGTTCATTTGTTCATTGAACTAAAATCACCTGTTCAAAATGACACAACTTAACATCAAAGTATTACCATTTCAAAATGCAATTCACACATTACATCTGAAATGACAGTCTATTAATTTCGTTACAATGATCTAACTATCAATTGGTACAACTGCTCAAAATGATAAGTAGCTGTTGCATTACTCTTAATGCAAAGTTTTATGGAAACTGAAGAACAATATTTCATGTTTAGATCATGAAAGTTTCAGGATAACGAGATTCATTGACACCAATTACCGTGGAATATGAACCAATTGGACTACATTATCTATGGCTATCTATTATCTATTATCTACATTATCTATGGCTATCTATTATCTATGGCTATCTATTATCTATGGCTGTAATATATAATATTATATCATCATTCTTTATCACTGTTTCTATGGTCCCATGTGCCACTTTTTCAGACCATGTTTTCAGATTTTACATTACTGTACACTCAGCCACTTTATTAGGTGCACATATCTAGTACTGGGTAGGACCCACTTTTGCCTCCACAACAGCCTGAATTATTCATGGTGTTGTATTCTGCACACCACTGTTTTAAACAGCTGTTATTTGAGCATTTGTGGCCTTTCTGTTAGCTTGAATGAGTCTGGACATTCTCCTCTGACCTCTCTCATTAACAAGGTGTTTTTCCCACACAACTGCCGCTCACTGAATGTGTTTTGTTTATCGCACCATTCTCTGTAAACTCTAGAGACTGTAGTGCGTAAAAATCCCAGGAAGGCAGCTGTTTCTGAGATGCTAGAATCACCATGTGTGGCATCAACAATCATACCATGGTCAAAGTTGCTTAGATTACTCATGTTGCCTGTTCTAAAGTTTGGTCGAACAACATCTAAAGCTCTACAGTATATACTCAATATATTGAGTTGCAGGCAGCCACATGATTTGCTGTTCGAATGTAACCTTTGATGAGCTAAATCAGGTCTGTAGAGCTGATGGCATGACCTATGTCATTGAGTTGGATAATGTCAGGTTCCACCATGCTCAAATGGTGCAAGCATGGTTTCAGGCCCAACCACAATTTACCACCCTGTACTTACCCCCATACTCTCCTTTCCTTAACCAGATTGAGGAATTTTTCTACACATGGAGGTGGAAGGTATATGATAGGCGCCCTCATGAACAAGCTGCCCTTCTCCAGGCCCTGGATGAAGCATGCAATGACATCACGGCAGACCAGTGTCAGGCCTGGATTCGCCATGCCCGAAGATTCTTCCCAAGATGTTTGGCTAATGAAAACATCCATTCAGATGTGGATAAGAACCTGTGGCCAAATCCACGAGACAGCGTTGAGGGAAATATAGAAGTACAGTAATCAATCCTTTGTTTTGCTTACAGTAAGCCAGGTGAGGAACACTGAAGTTGAAGTTTTACTGCAGTTTTTTTCTTTTTTTGTAGCTAATTATTTTTGCTTTGTTTCAAAGAAACCTATGTTATGATTGTATTGTATTTCATCAATAATTGTCATATTTTGATCAATGATTCCACTGTGTCTGTAGTATTCTCTCTACAAGTCATTTTACAGTGATGTATTTACACGTAGTAGCATAATGAAACATGTGTCACATATTTTGTACTACAATATCTACATTTTACTGTCGCCGTCGGCTACAATTCCATAATCTTTTTAAATTGACGAATGTTCAGTGTTTTGCCCATATAATTCATTCTATTTACTTAACCATAAAAAGCATGCCTTTACTATACAGTTGTCAATCCTTGACAATCCCTAAAGATGAGTCAATGATCCCCCTTCATCTGCTGCTGATCATGTGCTAGGATTCACACACATTTCACTATGCTGGCCCTTTGGTCTTGAGCACAGTGCATGCTAGCGCTAGCTGGCTCATTGTTCATTCACTCAATAGGCCCTAGGCATGGCGTGGGTAGGACTCAGAAGAGCCAAATCCATGCCCTGCTCATTCCATGAATATTTTTGACATGGTCCTCCCTGACTTGTGCAACTTGCTGAGGGCAGAAGTGTTTGTGTGGCAGATGGATGCTAAATCCAGTTTTGGCAACATTGTAAAATATCATAACAAGTGGGAGCTTTTGCAGAGCATCTGAGCATGAGGAATATGCTAATGTAATAGAAGGGGAGCTACTCTATGAAGGTGACAGAGGTGTCCATTTCAAGTGAGGCCTTACGGGTCAAAACCTTACTACTTTAACTACAAGAGCACACACAGTGGCATGTGTGTGTGTGTGTGTGTGTGTGTGTGTGTGTGTGTGTGTGTGTGTGTGTGTGTGTGTGTGTGTGTGTGTGTGTGTGTGTGTCTGTGTCTGTGTGTGTGTGTGTGTGTCTGTGTGTGTTAAACCCATAGAGATCTCAGGGACTATGTCATAAACCCCAGAACAGGAAAATAAATGTAAGGCATGTGATAGATCAGAAATTGTGTAATAGAATATTTCTCAACCTAAAATATTGTAATATAATTATAAATACAGTTTATAGGGGTTTAATACAGATGTTCTGTATAAATAGCCTCTACAATATATGTAAACAGACCATAAATGTCAACATTTTTGTTTTCTACATTTTTGTTTATGTGATGCAGCATCCAGGGTGCATCACATCCGGCCGTGGGAGTCCCATAGGGCAGCGCACAATTCGCACAGCATCGTTCGGGTTTGGCCAGGGTAGGCGGTCATTGTAAATAAGAATTTGTTCTTAACTGACTTGCCTAGTTAAATCAAATTAAATAACAAGGTTCATGTCCATTCTAGTATTCAAATTCCTAATTAAATGGTTAAACCAAACAAACGGAGCTATTTTTAGCATGACTGAACTGTTTTTAATGATCTTACCACAAAACACTTTTTAAATTGATGTTATTTTTATGATCTTTTTACTGTATTAGTATGTAGTGTCCTATATGTGAGAGAGCTCCAACAAAACATTCCAATGTATGTATTACTTAATACTTGAAAATGGCAAATAAATGACTGTGTGTGTGCGTGTGTGTAGGCTGTGTGTGTAAAATCAAATAAAAAATACTCAACACAGAAATAGAATCTCAATCAATAAATTGTACAGAAATTTAAAAAATAATGAAAAAATAAATAAAGGTGCTCTGACAACCACTATCTTTTTAATAACTCATCGACACCTATAGTTTTGCCGTGATGATGGGCTGTGATTTTTATTTATTTATTTATCAATGTTGAGCTCAGTGTCGATTAAGCACAATGATGAATATTAAATTAATTGCAAAACCCTGAATATCAATCTCAGTGGCACTGAAAGGTGCATCAAAGCAGGGACTGAGAGACTGAAAAACAGCTTCTATCTCAAGGCCATCAGACAGACTGTTAAACAGCCACCGCTAACATTGAGTGGCTGCTGCCAACACACTGACTCAACTCCAGCCACTTTAATAATGGGAATTGATGGAAATTGATGTAAAATATATCACTAGCCACTTTAAACAATGCTACTTAATATAATGTTTACATACCCTACATTATTCATCTCATACATATATATATATGTATATACTGTACTCTATATCATCTACTGCATCTTTATGTAATACATGTATCACTAGCCACTTTAAACCATGCCACTTTGTTTACATACCCTACATTACTCATCTCATATGTATATACTCTACTCGATACCATCTACTGCATCTTGCCTATGCCGTTCTGTACCATCACGCATTCATATCTTTATGTACATATTCTCTATCCCTTTACACTTGTGTGTATAAAGTAGTAGTTTTGGAATTGTTAGGTTAGATTACTCGTTGGTTATTACTGCATTGTCGGAACTAGAAGCACACGCATTTCGCTACACTCGCATTAACATCTGCTAACCATGTGTATGTGACAAATACATTTGATTGATTTGATTTTGTTTATTAAAATCTGTAGCTTGCTAGCTACATATTTTGTCCCAGTAGATTCACAGTTGTTTCCTAGGCAACAAGTGGATCCCTTGCCCTTCCGTGTGCTGCTGACGTTCCTTTTGGACCATACCAAGTACAGCTATTGGTAGGATGACGGGGATATTTATCTAAACATAATCTTTTTAAACGTGCAAGTTGGACAACAAATTAAATTGACATTGTAAAAAATTAAATAGAGTGTTAATACATGCAATGCATAATTATATCACTACCCCCCTGTAGTCAAGTGCATCCTTCTTTACCATAATTTGGCCATCCCTGAACCAAAGATATTTATAAGTAACATAAGATAGTTCATCTGTGTCGTTTACAGTGGGAGCAAATGAAGCATAGGGGGCAGAACAAGCAAGGAGGTGGGCAAATCCAAGCACGAGCTAGCGAGATCTCATTCGCGCGTTGTAGCATACATTTGCATATTTCCGCCTTCTCTGTAAAGTGCGTGTGTGTGCACAAACTCAATTCGACCCCTCTCGTTCTAAACAATGCAATTTTAAACTTTGGCAAAGCGTAAAGTCTATAAAAACGTAGTGCACTGTATTCGTAACAGATTATAGTTTTGGAAACAGAAAAAAGTTTTGAGATCAGATATTTAATCGATGAGATAATTAGAAGAATGTTGGCCCAATTTCACCTCGTTCCATCATCTCTAACTTCCACTGCACTTCCTCTCACTACCATATTTGGTAAAGAGAAAACGTTCTAAACGGATGCTTCAGTTTTATAATCCCTGTGACGTGTCTGGGTTACCCCTTCTGGCTGTGACTGAACTGCAAAATAGCTTGTTGCTTATGCAACACGATAGCCTTACTGTAAAGTAGTTAGTTGTGAGAAAAAGTAATTTCTGCCATACCGATTTTCTATTTTTATTTTCCGACCAGAATGTTTGCAACTCGATATTACCTTTCCTGATAGTAGTTCCGCGTGGGCCGTTGGAAGTCTCTTGCCTGCGCGCGGTGACAAGTACATCTGGATGCGACAGGTAAGCAGGTAGCCAGCTAGCATAGAATAGCTAGCTAGCTAAATTTATACTTGGGTTGTTACGATTGTGTTTAGTTACCTGCTAACTAGCCAGTTTGTTTACTTCGTCACCTTGTGCGTGGCTATGTGAATGTGGTTGCCAACATAGATATATAGCTATGTTATCATACCAGCGCGAACTAACGTTAGTTCTTTTTGCCGCAGCTACTTCAACAGGAATGCTAGCTAACGTTAACTAGCTAGCATCTCGTAGGCTTTCAAAGTGAATTGACAGATTTTGTAGAAACTATTGCTTCAGTTAGCCAATGTTGTCAGCTAGCACTAAATTCCCCCCACGAGGTCGCTTCCAGCTAACGTTATTGGCTAAGAACGGTTCCCTAACTTCACGGCAGGCGAACATGTTATCGAGCTGTCAAGCTTCAGGTGGCAGTCAGTGTCATTAACGTTATTAATGTTGTTATTGACTTGATAGTTGTTGTACCTACCTAGCTAACTAACTAGTTGGCTTTGGCAAGCCAATGTTGCCATACCAAAGCCGATGCAAACTAGCTAGTTACCTGAAATAAATTCAATGGCCACATATTGGTCCAATTTTAAAAGGGGGGAGACGAGTAATCTATTCATTAACGTTCATGGATAGGTTGAGCAAGTTAGATCCAAATGACAGTGTGTTGCAGACATTATCACCCACAGTAACAGTACATGCATCACATTGTAGGTGAAGTAAACATAATGTAGGTTATTTAACTTTGACATATAACATATTTTATGACTTAGAAATACAAAAACTCACTCACTCACAGTTTTCTTCTAGTGTGAGTGAAGGTCAATAGGCTATGCTTGTGTGTTAATGTACCAAATATGATTGATGCTGATTGAGGATGATATAGTAAGGCTCAATAAACAGTTAGGCAATGGATGTGACTCATAATTCATTACTCATAATTGTTTTATTCCATGCTCTGATGTTCATGTGTGCACTGCAGACAGGCTACTGTTTGCAGAGCAGAATACAGATTTCAGACTCAACTAATGCAATAGCCTAGGCCTGAATTTTTTTTTTTTTTTTTTTTTTTTTTTTTTTTCAGTTATTGAATCAGGTTAACAAATGTAATTTTGCTCAGTGTTCTGGAGAATTGCTAGGACTTTAGAAGTTAATGGTATAGCCTAGCCTTCAAGTAGCATGTTATCGTCTGTCTTACAAAAAGAGAGATCCTGAAATGAATATGCATTGCAAAGAACTGTTGATGAGATTCACAGAGGATATTGGGTCTATCCGTGGATCTGTTTTGTCCATCTTCGGTAGCCATGGAAACCCACTGCTGATGGAGACTTCAAGCTCTGCAACATTGCAGGGGCAAATAAACAATTCAACAAGATGGAGCCTCTGTATTGTCAGTCATCTGAACGATGCTGCGTTCTGATGTAGGGTTAGTCTTCTCATTTCACTCTATTATATAGTGTTCTGTACATTTTACTCAGTCAAGTATTCATTGGTCAGCAGAAAGTCCATCCAAGGGGTTCAAAGTGAAACACAACTCCTCTCCTGCCTTTTGCTATTTAATTACAGCCAACAACAGGAAGGCAGTAGCCTATCATTGATCTTTCACTGGTTTCTATTATTTTCTTTATTAAAATCTTTGAAATGGAGAGATACCACACCCTTTATTTTATGTGGACAATTGGTGCGCATGCCTCTTAGCCATAGGCTATATAAATCAAATTTATATCAATGTTTGTCATTAAAATTCTAAACCTTCCTCTATTTGTTAAGCCTATTTTATAAAAAAAATACCTTGTTGTATATCTCAGCGTTGGTTGTTTTTGTTTCTTTAGCCTACTCATTGGAAAGTCACTTGTGCAGTTTATAGCCTGTTGTTTAATATCACAGTGAGGCACAAGGGTGAACCAGGACAAGGGTTAAGGAGGGGATACCATGGTGGGAAGAAAGTAGCCTGACTTGTTTGTCCGCAAGGCTTTTGTTTTCCTGTTGGAAATCTGTTTCTGCAACATTACTTTTGTTATGGCTAGTATACCATCGTCACATAGTGATTAAGATAGAATATTGGACTTTGTTTAGGACCACTTGCTCCCCAATAGCCTCCTAGGCCATATTTTCCAGTTGTTTTCCAGCAGTCATCTCCCCTCCACCTCTGTCTGAAGCACTTTCTAGTGTTGTCAAGCATAGCTGTAAAGTGAGTTTGCTGTCTGTTCAAGGCATTTCCAGCTCCCCTCCCCCCCAAGCATAGGAATGAGAGTAGAGCACCAACTGATTCTATATCACCTGGGGGGTTATTCACTAAAACCAAACAGAAGCAAACAAGCTGAAACAAGGAGGGACCTACCTGCATTTGTCCAATAAGAAATGCTTGTTTATGTTTTCGTTTGTAAAATGTTTTGCTACAATGTGCACTAATGAATACGACTCTTTAAGTTGGGTCCCCTATTACGATCTATGGGTGGGTCGCATGCAAAGGTGACATTGGTGGATGGCGCTATAACATAAATGTTTTAGTCTGTCAACTGCTGAGGTAGGATACACATTTCACTTGGTTTAGGAAGATAGATTCACACCATACCACAGATTTAGAGCACTAGGTGTTATTGTCCGAGCTAGCCTTGAGGGTTATCAGGTTTATTTGGCAGTGAACTGGAAAGAGCATATCTAGCCTCATTGATGTTGATGAAGCACTCAGGCTACCACATAATCTGCTGTCCATGTATAGGAGTGGGAGCTCAACACAGACAGAGAGAGGGTGAGCGAGATAAAAAGAGGGACAGTTGGATAGAGAATTGGAGCGAATACAGGTGTTGTATTGGATTTGAAAAATCATGAAGCAGGGGCTCTGACTCATCAGTTCTGTGCTGCCGCCGTTCCATCCACAACATCTCACGTGATACTAAATAGGCTGCTGTTTGTGTTGTCACTGGGGTGGGGAGAAGAGGAGGGACAATGTTCTCTTTCCTGAGGGGCTGCTGCTAAGCTTATGTCATGTTACAGTGCAGGTGGGGAGAGCTTATGCTCTACATCAGATAATTTCATATTTATTATTTAAACTGTGTTTATGTTTTGCCTATGGTGATACAGAGGATGATGTGATGTTTTCATGTTGGTTGCCTAGTAGTCTACGTGTTGTGTCCTTTGTGGAATGGCCAAAAGGGATGTGGATGGTGTGTAAGCTGGGCATGAAATTGGGGAAATACCTTTAAGATCCAGCAGTGTCTGTGTCATTGGGTAGTTCTGAGTTCTGCCTGCCAGTCAGTACCCTGCGAGCCAACCAGGAAAGAGCTGTGACCTGATATTCCTTTTCCTATTGGACCGAGCAAGGAGTGGGCAGACCTGGCTGGAGGTGGGTGGGCAGGAAGGGGCTGGCTGTGGGGGATGGCTGTTATGCATTTTAGCCAGATAGTTGAGCAGACACTGCTCTGCTTCCTGCCTGCTTCGCTCCCCTCCCCTCTGTGGCTGAGAGAAAGAAAAAAAAAATATCTCTGTCTAGGCATGGGACTCTGGCTGCTGCAGAGCTCTGCAGCTCCTCCCAGGGAATGACAACAGTTCACATGGTCATTAGCTCCAGACGCTGAAGCAGGGAAACTACTCCGAGGCACAGCAGCTGCACCTGGTGTCTCTTTGCTGTGGCTTAAAGAGAGAGCCACGACAGAGCTATACAGGACTCAGCAAAAAACGAGGTGGGAAGAATGTCTCTCTGATCTATTTTTTTAAAAGTAGTTTGCTGCAGTATGGTGCATACCATCCTGGGTGGGTAAGGGAGGAAAGAGAGAGAGAGAGTATGTTGGAGAGGGAGCTACAGAGAGGGGGAGCACAAATGGGTGAGGGGAGCTCGCTGGTACAGTCTAACGAACGCTTTGCTGGTTACAGCCTCTTGAATTTCTCGTGCTTGTGTTGGGACTTGTTGATGACTAGGGAAACTAACTACCACAGACACAGTGCCTCTCCCTTCCCTTCATGATGTAAAAAAATTATGCAGACTTCTCTCCATGAAGTTCAGAGCACATGGACTAGCCAGAGAGAGAAAGATTTGTCTGATTTATTTGTAGCCCGCTCCAATAGGCTGTTTCAAACTTTCCTTTTATGCCAGAAAAGAGTTTCACTTTCAATGCAGTTCATAGGCGTAGATAAAATATTTTTTCGCTTGTACTGGAGGTGGACATGAAACAGTGCTGAGGGCTGGCTCCCTAATTAGCCTTGCTTGGGCTTCTTAATATTTTAAGGAGGTCCCACGTCTTTTATCACAGAGGAGGTCCACAGTAAGCTCTTTATCCACTGCTCTGTACTGTGCTATTATGGGAGGGAGCTATAAATGTTGACCGGTGCGGCCTGGAAACGAGCTGGAAAACACTAGAAAGGTGTCTGTCTAACTAACAGTTGGCAGTCGTGGGGGGAAGTGGAGGACGAAGTGGGTGTTTTCTGAAATGGAAGACCGTTAAGCCCTTCCTGTTTACAAAAAATAAACAACAAAAAACAGTAACGTCACAGACATGCAATGGCTCTTCATTAGGAAGGCCAGGGCTGCAAGCCTGAGCAACTCCCTCCCTAAATTGATTCACAAGCGGGTTGTCACTGCTGACACAGAAAGGTAATTAGCCATGCCTTTTTAAAGCATTGGGAGCTTTTAGCAATTTCTTTTTCCTCCAGACCTTTTAAACAATAACAACAATCTACGTTACCTTCAAAATAAGCTCTTTATGTCCAAGCACCGATTTTGTGTGTGTGCTGTGATGGATGGAAAAGAAAGCTGAATCATTTGGCCCTCACATTAGCATGGCTTTTCAGTGAAAGGATCATTCTACTTTAAAATGAACAGGCCACATTGGAAAATTAGCCTGCTAGTTGGTCATGAGTCATAGCTTGACAGTTGAGTTGTTTTTAAGTGTTTTTAATGGTTTTCTCTTCCAGAACTACCGGGAAGTGATTTAATTTAGCTAAATGCTCAATTTAAAAAGACAGACAGGCTATTAGAGGATCATCTGAAGTTGGATGATATAATAGTGTCACAGCATTTCTTCCTGAGTAACTTTTGTGTGAATGCACAGTTGCAATCATATCTTTAAGTACTCGATTCTGGAAAGTAATTGACAGTCACAGTAAATGGGTCTTCTGTCTGTTACAGGCTACATACACTTAAAATCCAGTCCTCTCATTGGCTATCAGATATATATTGACCTGTAGATAGGCTAATCAGGGGATTGGTTAAATATCCCATAGGCCAGTTCCCCTTGTCAGTGGCATGAGATGACCATTGCGGTCACCAAGTTTTAGTTAAGGCTATTAGGATATGAGGCACACATTTCTGCTGACTTTGTTAAATGTTCTCTGCTTTGCCCCTTTCCAGTAGCTCTGCTTAGCTTAGTCTGCTAACCTCTGCTTAGCTAGGTGTCTCTCATTTCTCCTTACGCTAATGACATTTGATAATTTGAAGCTCCAGGAGCTGTAGCTAATGCCAATATCAATTTGCAGGATGACATACTTTTAATTTCCATCCATTTATCCTAGCCTAATATTTGAATAGCAGGCCTATGAGTTGAGCTTCGAAAATATGCATTGCTAAGACATTTGTGTAGACTTCCAGGAAATTGTGATCTACAAGTTTAGCTTATTTAAATACGTTCCCATGTGATGTGAATGTACTTAAATTTGTAAATTTAACAAGATCTTTTTAAGAGAAATCTGCAGCTCAAATAAGTAGCCTAGACCTATATTTTTATGCAGAATTCTCAGCAAACGGATTGCACGATACGGCAGTTGACCATATGGAAATTCAGAACAAAATGCCTTCATCAAATATGCTTTTTTAGAACCATTATTATTATGATGGTAAACACGACAGGAATCATTTTAAACTAGCCTGATCATAAAAAACAACACTATTACTCTTGTTTTTCCACAACGAACTGGAGATGGACATTTTTGCTTTCATTACACTGAAGAACACTCGCACTATTTGCTGCCATGGAAAATGTAGCCTACTCGTGTTTCTCTTGGCCATATGCAAATATATGGTGGATTGCCATCTCCTGCATTGTAATAAATTCAAAAGAGCAGGTATTCATTTGCTTGGTTGTTATAGACCTGCTGTTTGACAGCTAGCTGGTGCTTTAAGAAGATTGTCTGTAAAATGGAAACGATGCAAAGTTTCTGCTAGGCCTTTCTCTCAGGGTGACAACATCCAGGAGAGACTAACACTAATAGGATACGTGGGTGGTGTTCAGACGTCAGCTAGTGACTTACTTGAGAGAACTCTGCACTGGCCTGCTCTTATTCAAATTAGGAGATGGCCACGATAATGCCTGGCCAGCTGGCTTTCGTAACTGGAATCCATGAAGGTCTAGTCGTAACATGGAGCTTTCCCCAGTCCCCACAAATCTCTGGTCTGCTTTTAAATCTCCTTTCCTGGCTGGTTAGGCTAGCTGCTCTTTGTTAAAATGTTGAACTTTTACTGGATGGCATGGTTTTGCCTGCCTCTTTTTTTCAAGGGACAGAGCGATAGAGTACAGTTTTAAAGGTTGCACATTTCAGTGTACCTAGTGGGATCATTATTATTAGTTTTTGCATATGCCATTTTCTATTTTGTAGATGAAAGTCAAAAAAGTTTGACTGTTGAGCACTGCGCACATCACGCTGTCCTGAAAGCACCAAGAGAGAGCTAGGCAGGGGCGAACAGGACTGATCTGTGCAGGTCACAACAAGGGTGTCGCATGGCCCTACCTATCTGCGCACCATCTGTCCCTCCACTCGTCCTCATCAGCACTCTTTCCTGGAGGTGTGTCCGCTAGGCTAGCCTCAAAGTATTCATACCCCTTGACTTATTCCACATTTTGTTGTGTTACAGTCTGAATTCAAAATTTATAACATATTTGCTTTTGTCTTTTACCCCATAATGACAGTTAAAAACAAGTTTTTAGAAATGTTTGCAAATTTATTGAAAATGAAATGCATAAATATCTAATTACAGGCATTACTTTAGTGTCTTGTTATTCTGTATAGGCTTCCTTCTTGTCACCCTGTCAATTAGGTTAGTATTGTGGAGTAGCTAAAATGTTGTTGCTCCTTCCTCATTTTTCTCCTATCACAGCCATTAAACTCTTACCTGTTTTAAAGTCACCATTGATCTCAATGTGAAATCCCTGAGCGGTTTTCTTCCTCTCTGGCAACTGAGTTAAGGAAGGACGCCTCTATCTTTGTAGTGACTAGGTGTATTGATACATCATCCAAATGATCATTTTTAATTTTACAATTGTTTTATTTCACCTTTATTTAACCAGGTAGGCTAGTTGAGAACAAGTTCTCATTTACAACTGCGACCTGGCCAAGATGAAGCATAGCAGTGTGAACAGTCAACAACACAGAGTTACACATGGAGTAAACAATAAACAAGTCAATAACATAGTAGAAAAAAAAAGAGTCTATATACATTGTGTGCAAAAGGCATGAGGTAGGCGAATAATTACAATTTAGCAGATTAACACTGGAGTGATAAATTATCAGATGGTCATGTGCAGGTAGAGAGACTGGTGTGCAAAGAGCAGAAAAGTAAATAAATAAAAACAGTATGGGAATGAGGTAGGTAAATTGGGTGGGCTATTTACCGATGGACTATGTACAGCTGCAGCGATCGGTTAGCTGCTCAGATAATTAGTAACTTCACCACGGTCAAAGGGCTATTCAATGTCTGCTTTAAAAAACAAGTTTTAACCCATCTACCAATAGGTGCCCTTCTTTGCAGGCTGTATCACATCTGGCCATGATTGGGAGTCTCATTGGGCGGCGCACAATTGGCCCAGCATCGCCCGGGTTTGGCTGGAGTAGGCCGTCCATTGTAAATAAGATTTTGTTCTTAACTGACTTGCCTAGTTAAATTAAGTTTACATTTGCAAGGCATTCAAAAACCTCCTTGGACTTTGTGGTTGAATCTGTGTTTGAAATGCACTTGCTCAACTGAGTGACCTTACAGATAATTGTATGTTCGGGGTACAGAAATGAGGTAGTCATTCAAAAAAGCATGTTAAACACTATTGCACACAGTGAGTCCATGCGATGTTCAGCATTTTCCCTCCTGAACTTATTTAGGCTTTCCATAACACAGGGGTTGTATACTTATTGATACAAGACATTTTAACTTTTTATTTGAATTAATTTAAACATTTTGAAAAACATAATTCCACTTTGACATTATGGGGTATTGTGTGCAGGCCAGTGGAAACAAATCAAAATGTTAAATTCAAGCTGAAAAAGTAATTTAACTAGGCAAGTAAGTTAAGAACAAATTCTTAGTCTCAATGACAGCCTAGGGGCAGAACGACAGATTTTTACCTTGTCAGCTTGGGGATTTGATCTTGCAACCTTTCAGTTACTAGTCCAACGCTCTAACCACTAGGCTACCTGCTGCCCCTTATGTAGCCCATGCACATGTAGCCAGGCTACAGTACAAACACTGGGCTCAGTAATATGCTAGGGCTAAGCTGTGCTATAT